>NC_092176.1:31156820-31265226 GCF_045791955.1 Oncorhynchus clarkii lewisi | reverse complement strand
TATTATTCCCGTTTCATGTGTTTTCTGTTCTCAAACTATGACATCTATCAAACTATTAATCACTGTTCATGTGTTTTCCTGTTTCCATTTGGAGAATTTTTCGGTTTTGACAAAGAGCTACTCTTTTTTAAGGCAAAAGCTGTGTCAGAAGAGGGATTTGAACCCTCGCCTCCAATCGGAGACCAGAATACCCCTGTAACTAGGAAGGATTCTCACCTTGAGTCTGGCGCCTTAGACCACTCGGCCATCCTGACAACTACAAAACCTTAAAATTCATATTTTTTCACGATTATGTAACATAACATCTGATATGTCTGATGGTTACATGCAGATCTTAAGATACAAAGAAAAATAAACAAAAAATGTTAAAAGCTAATGAAAGATATAGTAAAAAACATTTTTCAATGGAATTTGAGTAACTTATTGAATTCTAAACTAGGCATATGATGATATGTATTGAACTATTATTCCCGTTTCATGTGTTTTCTGTTCTCAAACTATGACATCTATCAAACTATTAATCACTGTTCATGTGTTTTCCTTTCACCATTTGGAGAATTTTTCGGTTTTGACAAAGAGCTACTCTTTTTAAAGGCAGAAGCTGTGTCTGAAGAGGGATTTGAATCCTCGCCTCCAATCGGAGACCAGAATACCCCTGTAACTAGGAAGGATTCTCACCTTGAGTCTGGCGCCTTAGACCACTCGGCCATCCTGACAACTACAAAACTTTAAAATTCATATTTTTTCACGGTTATGTAACATAACATCTGATATGTCTGATGGTTACATGCAGATCTTAAGATACAAAGAAAAAGAAACAAAAAATGTTAAAAGCTAATGAAAGATATAGTAAAAACATTTTTCAATGGAATTTGAGTAACTTATTGAATTCTAAACTAGGCATATGTTGACATGCATTGAACTATTATTCCCGTTTCATGTGTTTTCTGTTCTCAAACTATGACATCTATCAAACTATTAACCACTGTTCATGTGTTTTCCTGTTTCCATTTTCGGTTTTGACAAAGAGCTACTCTTTTTTAAGGCAAAAGCTGTGTCAGAAGAGGGATTTGAACCCTCGCCTCCAATCGGAGACCAGAATACCCCTGTAACTAGGAAGGATTCTCACCTTGAGTCTGGCGCCTTAGACCACTCGGCCATCCTGACAACTACAAAATGTAAAAATTCATATTTTTTCACGATTATGTAACATAACATCTGATATGTCTGATGGTTACATGCAGATCTTAAGATACAAAGAAAAATAAACAAAAAATGTTAAAAGCTAATGAAAGATATAGTAAAAAACATTTTTCAATGGAATTTGAGTAACTTATTGAATTCTAAACTAGGCATATGTTGACATATATTGAACTATTATTCCCGTTTCATGTGTTTTCTGTTCTCAAACTATGACATCTATCAAACTATTAATCACTGTTCATGTGTTTTCCTTTCACCATTTGGAGAATTTTTCGGTTTTGACAAAGAGCTACTCTTTTTTAAGGCAAAAGCTGTGTCTGAAGAGGGATTTGAACCCTCGCCTCCAATCGGAGACCAGAATACCCCTGTAACTAGGAAGGATTCTCACCTTGAGTCTGGCGCCTTAGACCACTCGGCCATCCTGACACTTATAAATCCTTAAAATTCATATTTTTGGACGATTATGTAACATAACATCTGATATGTCTGATGGAAACATATAGATAATAAGATACAAAGAAAAATAAACAAAAAATGTTAAAAGCTAATGAAAGATATAGTAAAAAACATTTTTCAATGGAATTTGAGTAACTTATTGAATGTGTTTTCCTGTTTCCATTTTCGGTTTTGACAAAGAGCTACTCTTTTTTAAGGCAAAAGATGTGTCAGAAGAGGGATTTGAACCCTCGCCTCCAATCGGAGACCAGAATACCCCTGTAACTAGGAAGGATTCTCACCTTGAGTCTGGCGCCTTAGACCACTCGGCCATCCTGACAACTGCAAAACGTAAAAATTCATATTTTTTCACGATTATGTAACATAACATCTGATATGTCTGATGGTTACATGCAGATCTTAAGATACAAAGAAAAATAAACAAAAAATGTTAAAAGCTAATGAAAGATATAGTAAAAAACATTTTTCAATGGAATTTGAGTAACTTATTGAATTCTAAACTAGGCATATGTTGACATATATTGAACTATTATTCCCGTTTCATGTGTTTTCTGTTCTCAAACTATGACATCTATCAAACTATTAATCACTGTTCATGTGTTTTCCTTTCACCATTTGGAGAATTTTTCGGTTTTGACAAAGAGCTACTCTTTTTTGAGGCAAAAGCTGTGTCAGAAGAGGGATTTGAACCCTCGCCTCCAATCGGAGACCAGAATACCCCTGTAACTAGGAAGGATTCTCACCTTGAGTCTGGCGCCTTAGACCACTCGGCAATCCTGACACTTAGAAATCCTTAAAATTCATATTTTTTCATGATTCTGTAACATAATGTCTGATATGTCTGATGGAAACATATAGATAATAAGATACAAAGAAAAATAAACAAAAAATGTTAAAAGCTAATGAAAGATATAGTAAAAAACATTTTTCAATGGAATTTGAGTAACTTATTGAATTCTAAACTAGGCATATGTTGACATGTATTGAACTATTATTCCCGTTTCATGTGTTTTCTGTTCTCAAACTATGACATCTATCAAACTATTAATCACTGTTCATGTGTTTTCCTTTCACCATTTGGAGAATTTTTCGGTTTTGACAAAGAGCTACTCTTTTTTAAGGCAAAAGCTGTGTCAGAAGAGGGATTTGAACCCTCGCCTCCAATCGGAGACCAGAATACTGTAACTAGGAAGGATTCTCACCTTGAGTCTGGCGCATTAGACCACTCGGCCATCCTGACACTTATAAATCTGTAAAATTCATATTTTTTCATGATTCTGTAACATAACATCTGATATGTCTGATGGTTACATGCAGATCTTAAGATACAAAGAAAAAGAAACAAAACATGTTAAAAGCTAATGAAAGATATAGTAAAAAACATTTTTCAATGGAATTTGAGTAACTTATTGAATTCTAAACTAGGCATATGATGATATGTATTGAACTATTATTCCCGTTTCATGTGTTTTCTGTTCTCAAACTATGACATCTATCAAACTATTAATCACTGTTCATGTGTTTTCCTGTTTCCAGAATTTTTCGGTTTTGACAAAGAGCTACTCTTTTTTAAGGCAAAAGCTGTGTCAGAAGAGGGATTTGAACCCTCGCCTCCAATCGGAGACCAGAATACCCCTGTAACTAGGAAGGATTCTCACCTTGAGTCTGGCGCCTTAGACCACTCGGCCATCCTGACAACTACAAAACCTTAAAATTCATATTTTTTCACGATTATGTAACATAACATCTGATATGTCTGATGGTTACATGCAGATCTTAAGATACAAAGAAAAAGAAACAAAAAATGTTAAAAGCTAATGAAAGATATAGTAAAAAACATTTTTCAATGGAATTTGAGTAACTTATTGAATTCTAAACTAGGCATATGTTGACATATATTGAACTATTATTCCCGTTTCATGTGTTTTCTGTTCTCAAACTATGACATCTATCAAACTATTAATCACTGTTCATGTGTTTTCCTTTCACCATTTGGAGAATTTTTCGGTTTTGACAAAGAGCTACTCTTTTTTAAGGCAAAAGCTGTGTCAGAAGAGGGATTTGAACCCTCGCCTCCAATCGGAGACCAGAATACCCCTGTAACTAGGAAGGATTCTCACCTTGAGACCACTGGCGCTTTAAATTCTTATTCTGTAACCACTCGGCCATCCTGACAATGGAATTTGAGTAACTTATTATTCTAAACCATATGATGATATGTATTGAACTATTATCCCGTTTCATGTGTTTTCTGTTCTCAAACTATGACATCTATCAAACTATTAATCACTGTTCATGTGTTTTCCTTTCACCATTTGGAGAATATTTCGGTTTTGACAAAGAGCTACTCTTTTTTAAGGCAAAAGCTGTGTCAGAAGAGGGATTTGAACCCTCGCCTCCAATCGGAGACCAGAATACCCCTGTAACTAGGAAGGATTCTCACCTTGAGTCTGGCGCCTTAGACCACTCGGCCATCCTGACAACTACAAAACCTTAAAATTCATATTTTTTCACATTATGTAACATAACATCTGATATGTCTGATGGTTACATGCAGATCTAAGATACAAAGAAAAAGCAAAAAATGTTAAAAGCTAATGAAAGATATAGTAAAAAACATTTTTCAATTGAATTTTAGTAACATTCTAAACTAGGCATATGTTGACATATATTGAACTATTATTCCCGTTTCATGTGTTTTCTGTTCTCAAACTATGACATCTATCAAACTATTAATCACTGTTCATGTGTTTTCCTTTCACCATTTGGAGAATTTTTCGGTTTTGACAAAGAGCTACTCTTTTTTAAGGCAAAAGGTGAGTCAGAAGAGGGATTTGAACCCTCGCCTCCAATCGGAGACCAGAATACCCCTGTAACTAGGAAGAATTCTCACCTTGAGTCTGGCGCCTTAGACCACTCGGCCATCCTGACACTTATAAATACTTAAAATTCATAGTTTTTCATGATTCTGTAACATAATGTCTGATATGTCTGATGGAAACATATAGATAATAAGAAACAAAGAAAAAGAAACAAAAAATGTTAAAAGCTAATGAAAGATATAGTAAAAAACATTTTTCAATGGAATTTGAGTAACTTATTGAATTCTAAACTAGGCATATGATGACATGTATTGAACTATTTTTCCCGTTTCATGTGTTTTCTGTTCTCAAACTATGACATCTATCAAACTATTAATCACTGTTCATGTGTTTTCCTGTTTCCATTTTCGGTTTTGACAAAGAGCTACTCTTTTTTAAGGCAAAAGCTGTGTCAGAAGAGGGATTTGAACCCTCGCCTCCAATCGGAGACCGGAATACCCCTGTAACTAGGAAGGATTCTCACCTTGAGTCTGGCGCCTTAGACCACTCGGCCATCCTGACAACCACAAAACCTTAAAATTCATATTTTTTCATGATTCTGTAACATAATGTCTGATATGTCTGATGGAAACATATAGATAATAAGATACAAAGAAAAATAAACAAAAAATGTTAAAAGCTAATGAAAGATATAGTAAAAAACATTTTTCAATGGAATTTGAGTAACTTATTGAATTCTAAACTAGGCATATGATGATATGTATTGAACTATTATTCCCGTTTCATGTGTTTTCTGTTCTCAAACTATGACATCTATCAAACTATTAATCACTGTTACTGTGTTTTCCTTTCACCATTTTTCATTATTGACAAAGAGCTACTTTTTTAAGGCAAAAGCTCTGTCAGAAGAGGGATTTGAACCCTTCCCTCAAACCTGAGATCAGAATACCGCTGTAAGTAGGAAGGATTCTAGTCTGGAGTCTGGCGCTTTAGACCACTCAGCCATCCTGACAACTATAGAAACATAATATTCATATTAAGCAAGGTCAGCACCGAATTTTGCTCACAGTCTGTGTTTAAGATATTATAAAGATATATTGTACAGATATATTGTTTTACCCTAATTCTGACTAAAACTACACACATCATTAAGAATAATTTTATGATCCTAATCAATTTCATACAATTATATGTTTTCAGGGTTGAATATTCTAATCATTAATTTAGACATTTAAATTCCATTAACAATCCACCCTTAATGACTAAATAATACACACTGATACCTCAAATACAATATGGAAACATAAATGGTATACAAGAATAATTCAAAACAATACTTTTAACAAAGGCAAATCAAATGTATTTGTCACATACACATGGTTAGCAGATGTTAATGCGAGTGTAGCGAAATGCTTGTGCTTCTAGTTCCGACAATGCAGTAATAACCAACGAGTAATCTAACCTAACAATTCCAAAACTACTTCCTTATACACACAAGTGTAAAGGGATAAAGAATATGTACATAAAGATATATGAATGAGTGATGGTACAGAACGGCGTAGGCAAGATGCAGTAGATGGTATCAAGTACAGTATATACATATGAGATGAGTAATGTAGGGTATGTAAACAAAGTGGCATAGTTTAAAGTGGCTAGTGATACATGTATTAAATAAAGATGCAGTAGATTATATAGGGTACAGTATATATATATACATATGAGATGAGTAATGTAGGGTATGTCAACATTATATTGAGTAGCATTGTTTAAAGTGGCTAGTGATGTATTTTACATCAATTTCCATCAACTCCCATTATTAAAGTGGCTGGAGTTGAGTCAGTGTGTTGGCAGCAGCCACTCAATGTTAGTGGTGGCTGTTTAACAGTCTGATGGCCTTGAGATAGAAGCTGTTTTTCAGTCTCTCGGTCCCTGCTTTGATGCACCTGTACTGACCTCGCCTTCTGAATGATAGCGGGGTGAACAGGCAGTGGCTCGAGTGGTTGTTGTCCTTGATGATCTTTATGGCCTTTCTGTGACATCGGGTGGTGTAGGTGTCCTGGAGGGCAGGTAGTTTGAATGTACATACATGTATGTACATTCGATATTCATCAATGACTGTTATAGGCCTATATCCAAATATAACGCTTCCTGTTAGGATTTTTATTACAATCTTCATAAAAACTTAAACATGTCTTAAACATTAAAAACAGTCTTATTCTTATTTATTTATATTATTGGCTCCTCGTAGTTAATATAAATGGAGCCCTCTCCTAGGCCTGGAGGCCTGTATTCGTCATCCACTGTCCGGAGCTCGGAATCGGATCGTACCTCACCATCTGTTGCGTCATTGACCTCTCCAGAGTCCCGGTAATCAAACCTCTCACACAGGGGACCAAACAACATCCACACAGAACCAAAACACTCATACAGGTAAAAGTCGCCCACAACACAGTGATGATGACATTTTTCCATTTCCCAAACATACTGTCAAACCAATTTGTTAGAGAATTATCCACCCCAGAGTTTTCTGCTAATTCGTGAGCTAATCTGGTTAAACCAGCCAGGGCCTTGGTCACTGATCTGTCTGGAGCTGTGTTATTGGGGATGAAAGTACAACATTCTAATCTGAATATCACACACACCCCACCCTTTTCAGCCAGCAAAATATCCAATGCTATTCTATTCTGCCAAACCATCGAACTAGTTGCAGCTGTTTGTTCTGCTAACCCTTTTATCGCCTCTCTAGTATAGTTGATGAAACGCTGTTGGTTATTGTAGATATAATTGATCCAATCTACATTTTTATTGAGAGTTTACCATCAGAAGATGCTTGATTCCAATCCAATCCAATCCAGCCCATATCTGATTCCTAGCTTTGAACTCATCAGGCACCCCCCTTGGAACTCCAATGCTATCAATAATGGTAATTCGTACCTTTATGCAATACTTCCCTCGCTCCGGATTACAGTCAAAACCCCTCACCTTCACCTTCACTATACTCCATCTTCCTCCATACTGGGTATGTGGATTTATATAGCCCTCTCTCTCGGTGTGAGCTATGACCTGTTTCCATGAACTACACGGGGACCTGCACATATATATTCCATAATGGCTCACAGTCCTAGACTGCCAAGGGGTCAGAGACCCCATTTGGTCTACATAGAACTCAACTGAGACATCCTTCCCTATCTCTACTCTCACTTCCTGTTTACCCAGATTAAGTTATCTTTTATGCTTGGTTAATACAAAATCCTCATCTTCTACACTATGGGTCAAGTTACCACCTTCTTCCTACTCGGATAGGTCATGGTGTATTAGGAATATGGCTCCCACAATCAGACCACAATCAGATCAGACCTATCAGCAATCCTGTAAAGCCCCACCCTTTCACAGAGAACATATCATCAGCTAGAAGCTACTTTCACTTTTATGAACGCACACAGGGAGGATAGGGCGGGTTAGGGAATCTTCGTTAGAGAGGTGACCTCCAAACCTTATTGGTATTCGGTTCTTCTCCTAACTCTGTGATTGTTCGCCAGTGTCAGTGTGTCTTACCCTCTTGCAATGTGTGACATGAACCCAGGTAGCTCTTTCAGATATTCTCACCGCGAAGGCTGTCACCAGGAGTACTTGATATGGCCCCTCCCACTGTGGCTGCTTCCAGTCTATTCCCCTCAGAGACTGGATCCACACCCAGTCTCCTGGTTGGAATGAGTGAATCACCTTCTCCTGTAATTCACCTGTTGGACACAAAATCTTGGAAACCTTGGTTTGGTTAACAAACAGTCTTCTCATGTGTTCTGCTAGTATATCTTCAACTTCTATGTCTACTTGTTCTGGTCCTTAACTCTGGCCTTCTATTTGTTCTACCTGATTAGCTAAACTGTCATCCATTATTTAAAGACTTAGATCATAGTAAACCAACTCTAGGGATAATATCTTGACCTAATATTTTAGTTACCATAATCGTGTCCGCCAAGTAAGTTGGGAACGCTTCTACCCATTTGCTATATCTATTATATACATAAACAATTGTTTTTATTTTTTATTATTCAAAAGGCCACAAAGTGTGTCCTAACCTAACCCCCCCTGTTGATACATGGCTCTGCCCATGTATCAATAATGGCGCATATCTAAACAGTGACTTAGGTAAGATTAGTAAATTATCCTTATGTTTGACATTATCTTGTAGGATCGTCCCTTTCATTTTCCACATGTCCAATTCTCCCTGGGGCGTTCGTTCTTGGCTATCCTGTAGCAATTCACTGTCAAGTGTATTTTCTTCTTTAAGATTTATCTGTGCTGCTTCGTATGGTTTTTAATGCCTATGTGCTTGTCTGTGTAAATAGTCACCTTTCTCCCCTATCTTATTTGGCAGGCACTCGTCAATGCTATTATTTTGGCCTGTTGTGCAGAATCATTTCTGGGCAATGGTTCAGTGTCTAACACCTCAGTTCCTGAAACCAACTAAGCTTTCATTCCCCTTTTGTCTCCACTCAGTAACTGTTATCTACCCATTCTGTATCACTTTTATCTTCTCTCCTCATGCTACTCCTCAACCATCAAGGTCTCAGCAGTGCGGGGAGGGCTTCTCCGTCTGCCCATCCTACTATCTGTCTGTCGCTCTTTCTCATAACAGTCAGTATCAAATATGGGTTGTTTCCAAAGATTTACTAAATGTCTCACTGTCTCCTTGTCTGAACTCATGGATTTTTAGAAAAATCACCTGTCTATGGTGGCTATCTCTAAGGTTATTACATAGTTTGATTAAGGTTATCTCGATGCTCTCAATGATCCTGAATCACCACAGTCATATATCCCTGTCCTGTTGGCTTAGATTAGGTTCTAAATACTTAACATAAGTCTACCATTAATCCAAGGCTTTGTCATTTCTTTCTTCTCATTGGTTGAAATTACAAATATGTCAAAGAACTCTAAACTCGTTCATAATTATCCATTACACATATTAACTTAAAATCAGTATCACAAATGACCTTACATTCATTATCCAAATGGCCCTCCCATGAGGCTGATCAGACCACAAAGGAAAGCCACGATAGAGTTCAAAAGTCATAACACCCTTTTAGAGTCGTGTTTCATACTATATTATACAAATTAAAGAAAAACCATCAAACATTTTCTACATGTTGTATCCCAGGTTCCCAGAACATTCCCTTTATCTAAAGAATTCACGTGTTTAATTAAAACTCAGAAAATAAACTTCTAATATTCTATATGTGTGTGTACCCCTTTAAGATATCGTCTCTAGGAAACATGGAAATCTCCTCAAACTTAAAGGCTAAAAACAAATGAAACATTTCCAGGCCTTTTCAATTTGGTAGAAACATGCTGTCACACCTTGACATTAGTATTCTTTGTTTTCCTTGTTATTTTGGTTAGGTCAGGGTGTGACATGGGTGATGTATTGTTTTTGTCTCATCTAGGGTGTTTGTACTGTCTAGGGTGTTTTGTAGATTTATGGGGTTGTGTTCATTCTAGGTGTTTATGTAAGTCTATGGTTGCCTAGATTGGTTCTCAATCAGAGGCAGATGTTTATCGTTCTCTCTGATTGGGAAACATGTTCTTTGGGTATTTTGTGGGTGATTGTTTCCTGTGTCAGTGCCACACGGGACTGTTTCATTGCCAGTTCACGTTATTATTTTGTATTTTTGTTCATGTTTAGTTTTTCTTATTAAAAACCATGGACACCTACCACGCTGCGTATTGGTCCGATCCTTGTTTCATAGTTTGAGGAAATCTGCCGTGACACATGCCTCTATCTCACTCGCTCCCTACAAGATTACAGCCCCCAGAAAACATTCCAAAGAAAGACAATGAAGCACTCCTTTTCACAGAAAAAAACCACTTGGTCATCATTCATTATACTACCCCGATTCAGAGACCCAAACGTTTACTACAAAGAAAACCTAATAATAATGATAATTCCATTGTACTCCCTCCTATCATTAGTTTTAAATTTCCTCAATGGTTATATGTACTTAATTTAACATGCGCTACCCTTGGATACAATACTGTACTTTAAATCTATGAAATTCACCTACTACTTGACTAGTTTAGCCCAAGCTTGCTTTTCAACATTAAAACCTATTCAGTCTTTCTTCAAACAGTCTCTCAAAATGCTTGATAGGAATACCCTGCCTCACACACACACACACAACTGTGATTAATGTTCACTGTCCCTGTAAAATAAAATTAACTCAACCTGCAATCCACTTTACTGACCTGACATTGTTCCACGTAATGGAAACTTTAACTTTCTGTTCCAGTTCACTGGTGTTACTGCAATAATCAAACCAATAATCAATAACCAGAAACTATCACAAAACTTTTACGATTCAACTATTCAGACCTGAATCTCTTACAGCCAAATATAGCCTAGTGGGCGCGACTAACTCTCCTCTTCTTACCAGTGGACAAAAATTTAACCTCTCATCCAACCATGTTCTGCCTTACTGCTATCGTACGATTAAAACCAAACTTTACAACTGTCCCTTCTCTTTCAGCTTCACCCTTATGAAATGTCCAATACTTAAAAGTAACATGTGAGTCGCCAAATATATGACCTACATCAGTCAATCCATAAGAATAAAAACACAATTCGATGGGCACAACTCTATCGCAATTATCTCTCTGCTATTATTTAGAATTCATTAGATTTACGTAACTGTCTCTTCTATGATCCAGCCATTTAAAATCGACCCAATTCTCAATACGTTATTCCAGCAGATCATTTAGGCAAGACAAAGTATTACATCGAAATCGCTTCGCTATTATTTAGAGTGAATTAGTCTTTCAATTTAACCTAAACCAGCTATTAAAACATTCAGTTTATATATTAAACAAACACTAACAACCATATCTTTCCAGGCCAAACATATCAATAGTGACAGAGACGCAAATAACCCTGTTATTATAATTGTCTGTAGTCGTAAACTCAGGCACGTACTACTGAGACAATTCCCAGAAAATAGCCCTGATTTTAAGGTCCAAGAGTTTCCCCAGCGAGCATTCCCATTAATCTCGCTCTCGTTGTCTCTGCCTCTCTCTTTCTCTCCTGATTGTCGTGCCTGTCCTTCCCCTTATGTTTGCAATTGAGGTGGTAGTGTCCTACTCGGTCACAATGTTTACAGGGAGCCTTACACTCCCTGGCGAAATGTCCTGTCTCATCGCAATTGAAACATTTTCTATCATCTGATCCTGTCCATTTTTCCCTTCTCTCTTAGGTCCCTTCCCCTTAAGGCCTCCTTTATGTTTTGTCTACAATTACCCCGATAGTTACTGGCAGATGCTCTGACTCAACCTGTTCTCTCTGTTTACAAACTCTGTGATTATGGCCTACTTTATTGCAGTGTTTACACAGTGCCTCACAATCTCTAGCTAAATGACCTGGTTTGTGACAGTTAAAGCATCTATCTCCGCCTTCCTATTGACTGTCTCTATCCACTTTTCTCAACTTTCTCCCTTCCTCTACCTCTATACACTTTCTCAATAAGGTTGCTAAATCCTGTCCTCCTTTCTGTGCCTCTTCCTCTCTTCCTCCCTTAGCTCCCCGAGGACCAGCATAAGGGGGAGGGGGTACGGGACGGGCGGCACCTGATGCGGCTGACTCCGTTTCATCACCACCACCTCGTCGTCTGGATTTCCCCTCTCCCCCTGGTCTGCCAGGGAGGGGTATAATTTGGGTTTAGGCGATGTCTCTGTGGGAGACGTGGGAGTCCTCTCTGTCTGCTCCTGGCTACCTAATTCTTCCTCCTTAATAGCTCCCTTTTTCTTTGCCCCCTCCGCTCTTTCCCTAGCTTCAGCCAGCCAAATACGAGCATGTCGAGCCCTTCTGTCCGTTGCTCTTCTACCTTGTCCCCACAAACCCTATTTATTTGTTTAATCATTGATTCCAGTTTTTCTATATTTAAACGTCCGTCAAATTCATAGTTTTTTCTCCATTTGGGGCCAAAATAGATGTTCCTCTTATCTTTTCCCTGCATATATTTCTCATCTCCTGTTAATTCCGGGACCTCCTTTGAGGATTTACTACCCATGTTTAGTACAACCTTGTAGTTACTATGCTTTATTCTCACAATCTATGTCTATGTATTTCTATGATCTATGTATGTGCTCTTTTCCCGTTATCCAATTACTATAGTTACTCTCCTGCACAATCTATGTATGTGTCTCTTTAATCTCTTACTCATTTGCTATCTTCATTTACTATTGTATATTCTCTTAACCTATGTGTGTTTTTCCTTTCCACAAAATTCTAAAAATGGTTCAACAGGTTAGAATGCCCTATGGGAATTTTTTAACACCTAAACTACACAAAAACAATCAAAAATATATTTCTGAATGTAGCCCGAGCGTCAATTCCCCATAATTCGTGAATAAAGATTTACTGACCTTCGTCTCGTAGACTGGGAAAAGCAATGTAGGTTAGATTCCATCACCGTCTCTGCCGACCTTAGATATATACCGGCCTGTTATAGAACCCCAATGTCAGGGGACAGGTCTTTAATTTACGGGTCAATGACCCGCCCGTGCACGGATTTCGGTGTGGTAATTTCGGACGGCAGGGACAGGTGTTGGAATTCGGCTCGAAGGACCAAATTGTCACGAGAATTATGTTCTCAATGTTCATAACCCATTTCTATTAAACTACTCGGTCTGCAACCCAGAATTTGTAAGATACTGGTTGAATGAAACAGACAGAGGCCCAGCTAAAATAGTCCAAATGTTTATTCACGAGAGCGCTGGATCGTTGTACAAAACCTTTGATTTTATACTAGCTCCTTACGCACATACTTTTGCACACAAACAGAAGGTATCCTACGCACATACTGTATCAATACCCAGCCGACAAAGATTAGGGACCGTGAGAAGCACTCCCTGCCCTCCCTCAAGATTAGGGGATACACACTGCCCTCTCCCAAATCTCTCAGAGGCCCCTAGCAAGGTCGGCACCGAATTTTGCTCAGACAGTTTGTGTTAAGATACTAAGAAGATATATTGTACAGATATATTGTTTTACCCTAATTCTGACTAAAATTACACACATCCTTTATTATAATTTTACTGACTAAAACTACACACATCATTAATAATACTTTTATGATTCTAATCAATTTCATGCATATATGGTTTCAGGGTGGAATATTCTAATCATTCATTTAAACATATGAATTCCATTAAAAAGGGTCATAGTTATCAGGATGGACGAGTGGTCAAAGGTGCCAAACTTAAGGTGGGAAGCCTTCCTGGTTATAGGGGTTTCCTGATTGGAGGAGAGGGTTCAAATCACTCTTCTGAAAAGTTATTTCCTAAAAAGTAGTTTTTTTGTCAACATTGACAAATAGTGAAAGAAAAACACATGAATAGTGATTGATATTTTGATAGATGTCATCATTTGAGAACAGAAAACACAGGAAACGTGAATAACCGTTCGATACAGGTCATCATATGGCCAGCTTAGAATTCACACACCTCCGCAATTTCCTTAAAAAAATGTTTTTTACTATATCTGTCATTAGCTTTTAGCATTTTTTTGGGCTTCCGTTCTTTGTATCTGAAGGTTTTATAGTTGTCAGTATGGCAGAGTGGTCTAAGGTGACAGAATCAAGGTGAGAAGCATTCCTGGTTATAGGGTTTTTCTGATTGAAGGAGAGGGTTCAAATCCCTCTTCTGACATACCTCTTTCCAAAAAAAAAGCATTTTGTCAACATTGAGAATTTCTCCAAATAGTGAAAGGAATACACATGAATAGTGATTAATAGTTTGATAGATGTCATAATTTGAGAACAGAAAACAAATGAAACGGGAAAAATCGTTCGATACAGGTCATCTTAAGCCTAGCTTTTAAAATTTTTAAGTTCTGGATGTTTCAATCAGACAGATCAGACTTTATGTTACAGAATCGTGAAAAAATATGAATTTTAAGGGTTGATAGTTGTCAGGATGGCCAAGCAGTCTAAGGCGCCAGACTCAAGTTGGAAAGTATTCCTGGATATATGGGTGTTCAGGTGTCTGATTGAAGGAGAGGGATCAAATCCCTCTGTTGACATAGCGTTTTTCTATAAAAGTTGCTTTTTGTCAACACTGAGAATTTCTGAAAATGGTGAAAGCAAAACACATGAACAGTGATTAATAGTTTGATAGATGTCATAATTTTAGAATTGAAAAAACATGAAATTGGAATAATCGTTTGATACAGGTCATCATATGCCTAGCTTAGAATTCACTAAGTTATGCAAATTCCTTAAAATATATATTTTTACTATATCTTTCATTACCTTTTAACATTTTTTTGTTTTCCGTTCTTTGTATCACTTTTCAATCCTGACAACTATAAAGATTTAAAATTATTCTGTTTTTCACTATTCTGTCACATAAAGTTTGATCTATAGGTAGGATTCATGCGGGACTTAAGCTACACAGAATTGAAAACAAAAAAATGAAATGAGATTTGAAACCATGCCTCCAATCGGTGACCAGAATACCCATATACAGGTTTATCCAGAAAGACTTCTCACCTTGACTACCACTCAGCCATCCTGACAACTTAAAGCACTTAATATTCTGATATGTTTTTCACTATTCGTTATCATGAAGTCTGAACTGTAGGTATGATATATGCATGACTTAAACTACTAATAATGAAAAATGACAACATTCTAAAATGTAATAAAACAAAGAGTAAAAACTGTTTTTTTAAGTACATCTATTAAGTGAGCACATTCAAAGCCATAGGTCATTGATGACCTGTGTAAAACAATTATTCCCGTTTCATGTGTTTTGTTTTCACCATTTGGGGCAGTCCTCTATGTAGATTGTTTAAGTCTGAGTTCCTTAGGGAAATTCACTGTCAGAAGTGGGATTTTAACCCACGCCTCCATTCGGAAACCAGAATACCCATATCTCCAAGAAGGATTCACCCCTTGAGTCCAGTGCCTTAGACAACTAGGCCATCCTGACAACAGTAAATAGACATTTCTGTTATATATTTTAGACTATTCCGTAATCTAATGTCTGGACTGTAGGTAAGCATCTCTTATATATACATATATAGCTTACATACAGTCCAGATATTATATATATATATATATATATATATATATATATATATATATATATATATATATATATATATATATATATAAATAAAGTTTAAAATGTATATATTTTAAATGTATTAGTCGTATGTAAGTGATAAGTGATTCTGTTTTAGGAAGCCGTTGATGGGCCTATTATGTTGAAACCACACAATAATATAAATTATACCTAGCTACCTACTGTAACGGGCCTTTGCTTACATAACGTGTTATTTCTGTTTCTGCTGCAATAATGTTACTGATGTGCTGTACTGAAATATTACATTTTAAAAATGATATAAATCTCAGATATGCAGAGAGCATCCCGGAAGTTCTGTGGGCATAGCCTAATCATGGAAAGTGAGGAACTCTAAACCTTTGTGCGTTTAAGAAGCAAACTACTTCTAAGAGGTATTGACAGCTGGAGGCTTGGAGCAGGGGGCGGGGCAGTGTTCATGCAGAGGGGAATTTAAAAACCACACAGACTCAATCATATCAGTGAACTGTAGATTACACAGGCAGACGAGTGAGCATGAATTTTAAACATGGATCAGTCATTTGTAAACGTCAAAGGACAGGGGATAAGACAATGACGTCGACGGGTTACAGATACTTGGACAAAATCAACTGAACAACGAAACAACAGTTTTAAAGGCGTTCTAACTTCTGTTGTGAATATGTTGATTCAGCTCACATTCAGGATGAAGATTTCAATCATGTTTGATACGCTTCACTTTTGTAGATACCATGCCTAATGCATCTACTGTATTTCTTATTGGGAAATATTAACGACAGCCTATAATGTAACTAAATATTTGTTTAAAATGAGTAACAACACTGTGACCGGGAGGATCATGATCCCGACTATACCGTCCATCATGTTTATTTTCGGTGTGGTGGGAAATGTCATTGCCATCGTGGTACTCTGCAAATCCAGGAAAGAACAGAAGGAGACCACGTTCTACACGCTGGTATGCGGTCTGGCGGTTACAGACCTTTTGGGGACACTCCTAGCCAGTCCCGTCACCATCGCAACCTATGTGAAAGGCTCGTGGCCAGGCGGGGAGCCACTGTGCCAGTATTTTGGATTCATCATGCTTTTCTTCTCTCTAGCGGGGCTCAGCATTATATGCGCTATGTCCGTGGAGAGATACTTGGCGATAAACCACGCGTATTTCTACAACGACTATGTGGATCAGAGACTGGCGGGCATGACGCTTCTGGCTATTTACATCTCCAACGTGCTTTTCTGCGCTCTACCTAGCATGGGTCTGGGACAAGTCAAAAAGCAGTACCCACAAACCTGGTGCTTCATAGAGTGGCGGAGCAACGTGAGTACCGATGCCGCCTTTTCATATATGTACGCGGGGTTCAGTTCGATTCTAATTCTAGCCACAGTTATCTGTAACGTTCTGGTATGCGGTGCTCTGATTCGAATGCACCGGCGGTTTGTCCGGAAGATGTCATTGTGGACAGACCCCGGACGAAACACAGAACCGAGAAGGAGACGCAGCTTCGGGCATCTGGCCGGCGCAGAGATCCAGATGGTGATTGTACTCATTTGTACCTCAGCGGTGGTGCTTATATGCTCCATTCCACTTGTTGTAAGTTTCTCTTCTCACTTTGTGAACCACTTTATTTATTTTTCCTATTCGCAGAAAGGCCATTTTAAAACTTTGTGCGCACGATTTATATGTACGCACGAGTTGATATTTTACGCACATTGTGAATGTAAGTTAGAGTCCGTTGTTTTCTCATAGTTTATGTACATAGTAGTGTAATACGTGTTCTGAGTGTACAAAACAATAGGAACACCTGATCTTTCCATGACATAGACTGGGCCAGTATCCCTGTGGAATACTTTCGACACCTTGTAGAGTTAATGCCTGGACGAATTGAGGCTGTTCTGATGACAAAGGGTGTGCAACTCAATATTAGGAAGGGGTTCCTAATGTTCGTACACTCTGTGTACACTGAGTGTACAAAACATTAAGGACACATTCCTAATATTGAATTGCACTTGCCACTTTTGTCCTTAGAACAGCCTCAATTCGTCCAGACATTAACTCTACAAGTTGTGGAAAGCATTCCACAGGGATGCTGGCCCATGTTGACTTCAATGCTTCCCACAGTTGTGTCAAGTTGGCTGAATGTCCTTTGGTTTGTGGACCATTCTTGATACACACGGGAAACTGTTGAGCATGAAAAAACGAGCAGCATTGCAGTTCTTTACACAGACCAGTGCTCCTGGCACCTACTACCATACCCGTTCAAAGGCATTTAAATCTTGTGTCTTGCCCCTTCACCCTCTGAATGACACACATACACAATCCATGTTTCAATTCGTAAAAATCCTTGAAGTCAACATCTCCTCCTCTTCATCTACAAATTGTATAACTGCCTTAATTTAGCTGAGCCCCAAGAAGGCAGCAGCTACTGGGGATCCATAATACATACAAATACAAATCTACACTGATTGAAGTGACATCAAAAAGGCATCATGAATCCTTTCACCTGGATTCATCTGGTCAGTCTGAAAGATCTGGTGTTCCTAATGTTTTGTACACTCATTTCATTCTGCTTTGTGTACTAGCACTGACTTAGCTGATAAATTCTTTGTTGAGGGAAAATGTACTTGATATGTGATGTGTTGTTGTCTCACCTAGCTGTCTGACGATGAATGCACTAATTGTAAGTCGCATTGGTTGAGTGTCTTCTAAATGACTAAAAAGTAAAATATCACACACGGTCGCACACACACATGCACGCCACACAAATAGGCATCATTAGTGATGTGTGGTGTGTGTGTTAGTTGTGTATGTTTTTACTGAGTGCCACACCTGGTGTTCCCCTTGGGCAGAATTCAATCAGATTAAATTACATTTCTCTTGCAGATGTAGATGTCAAAAAGCTGTATAAAAACATAAGCATCAATGTCAATTAAATCCCATTTATTCCCTCTCCTTTGCAGGTGCAAGTGTTTCTGAACCAGATTTATAAGACTCCGGTGGAGCTGAGACTGGAGAAGAACCCAGATCTACGGGCGATCCGCTTCGCCTCATTCAACCCCATCCTGGACCCCTGGATCTACATCCTCCTCCGCAAGGCCGTGCTCCTCAAGCTCATTGAGCAGATCAAGTGTCTGTTCTGTAAGATAGGAGCACAGAGACAGCAGAGACAGGGAGCACAGGACTGCCACTGCATTGATGAACACCAGCTCCACTCCATCATCTCTTCACAAGAGTTCCCGTCATTGGTGTCCCGTGAGCTGAAGGAGGTGTCCAGCACCTCTCAGGTCGTCCTCTACCTTCCTGATGGAAGCTGTCATCACACAGGAGAGCAGGTTGGGCTCCGCAATTCCTCTGTCCAAGACCCCCAAAGTTCTTATTTGTCAGAACAGAGAAGTACAGAGGATGGGAGGAGAGAGGTGACAAACCTAACCAGGGACCCCTCTGGTGTGGGAGGACAGACCACTCAGTCATGTGTGAAAGAACAGGCTCTTCATGTGTTGCTAAGTAATGAGACGGTACAGGAGAAATGCATATAGATCTTGTGTATTTGGAATCCCATGAACGGTTACTTCAACAGCTTCTCTAAGACTCCTCATATTATTGTGAAGTTTCTGTGAGTCAAAGGGATGTCCACACATACATTGACAACACTGCCTTCAGACTGCCAAAGATGGCTTTTCAGACAGCTTCTGCTCTCCTAAGGGACTTATTCGGTTAGCAGAAGTGTTAGTGCCAACAGAAATAGATTGGCTCCCAGGATGACTCATTTGACATCCTCTAAAGACGAGGAATGGCACATTTAAACAATGTTGAAAAGCTTTTGGTAAGCCAGACAGGAGGAAGGACAAACAAGAGAGAGACAACTGTGAGAGAGAGAGAGAGGATGTCTGCTCCACTTTGATGTCAAGCTACCTCGACCAGAAACATCAATGTTTGTTTGTTTTTCCTGTCTTCTCGCACAGGTCAGAGAGCAAGGCAGTAAGAGCAGAGCAGCTTCTCCATGGCCTAAAGGGGCATTGGCTGTACACTGTAGCTAAACAGTTTAACACTAGCTTCTTTCAATCATTGTAAAAACTGTGAGTTAGTATTTAGAGTATTTAAGCTACAATGATTGAGATGTACAGAATAGTTATTTCAATTCATTGAAAGGAATGTAGTATAGGGCCTGTCATTACGTGCCAAACTGCCATGATAACACCAAGGAAAAGTCAGTTCTCACAAAACGATATGTCTGTAGAAGGTTTGCTGTTCAGAGATACACTTCACTTGACTGTTTTGCATCACATAATAGCTTTAGAGAGTTAATGTATAGTGCAGTATTGTGTGTAATAACATTATCCATGTGTTGTCCTTCAGGTGAGTGAAATGAGTGCCAACATGCAGGGTAGTTTGCCAAACTCTGTATATGTATTTCTATTACTCTGGTATCAGTTTTTGAACGTTTATCAGATTATCAGTAATTCACCTAAGTATTGTCATTGTCATTATTTAGTGACTTACGCAATCAGCCTGGTCTCATGTATACTAGTAAACATAAACCAGGGACACCAGATTAGTATGACATGTTATGTTTGGTATGATTACATAAGACAGAAGGTTACTTAAGGAAAAATGAAAGGAGGGCGGTTAGTTGGCGGCGTATAAAGCAAACGTCTAGCGCGAACGTCTAGCGCGAACGTCTAGCAACCCAAAGGTTGCGCGTGCGAATCTCATCACGGACAACTTTAGCATTTTAGATAATTAGCAACTTTGCACCTACTTAGTATGTTAGCTAACCTTTCCCCTAACCCTAACTTTAACCTAACTCATAAGCTTAACCCCTAGCCGAGCTAACATTAGCCAGCTAGCTAACATTAGCCAGCTACCTGAGATCAGGTTGATGTAATTTCTTCTCTATGAGAAGTTTCAAGTAATTCAATCCCGCCATGAAATGTTACAATAGCATAATATGAAAGGTCCTTGTCAATTTTTAAATATTATGTTCTGCCATATCTGTAAACCCCCTAAAATGACAGATGTTTTTCATTTTAAATCCAATATGCTTTTGTTGTATCCACCCGATAGAATATTAATTTAAGCAATACATTCTAAAAATGAATTCAATTGATTAACAGTAATTGAGACCCATCTATTGTCTTCAAGGATTTGTGCATGACTCCATTTCCTTTGGACCACCTATGAGAATGAACGTGTGTATGTGCAAAACATCACGCACAAGAGTCAGTGTCATGCAGTGTGTGTGTGTGTCATTAAACTACATGTCATCTAAGAACAAGCGGAAATCATTTATGTAAGCAGGAAGGTTCTCAGACTCAGATTCCTGACAGAGTTTAGAGGTCATATTGTGACCCTGTTAGCACACAGATGCTACTGAAAGGTACAGGTCACTGCTTTCCAAGTTTACACAAGTATAATTGGCTAAACAAACCCTAACGAACTTGGGTCCAAGGCTGTTAACGATGAATTCAAGTCCAAACACGCAAAAAGAATCCCAGATCTACTAGTTAGTAACTGCACACACACACACACACGCACAAAATATTGTGATTAGCAGAAGGCAGACTTCCCATAACTTGAATGAGGCAGCATCTTTCATTAAACAACAAGCGTCTATGGCTCCTATTCAACATGATTCAAGGTCCAGTGCAGTCAAAATTGAGTTTTTCCTTATATCATAATGAACATCACCTGATGAAATTAACACTGTAAAAAGGTGTGATTTTTTAAATCAGTGTTATTTACTGATAGTTCGTCGTAAGGATGAGACCAAGGTGCAGCGTGGTAGGCCTACATTATTACTTTTAATGAATGAACACCGAACAAAAACAACAGAACGAACAAACGAAACGTGAAGCCACATAACTAGTTCTGACAGGCAACTTAACATAGACAAGATCCCACACCAGAAAGTGGGAAAAAGGTCTGCCTAAATATCATCCCCAATCAGAGACAACGATAAACAGCTGTCTCTGATTGGGAACCATATAGACATACAAAACCCCTAGACATACAAAAAACCCTAGACATACAAAAAACCTAGAGTACCTAGAGTCACACCCTGACCTAACCAAAATATATAGAAAACGGAGCTATCTAAGGTGTGCGTGACTATCTGCGTGACAGATAGTTGCTGGCAATCTACACAGGACAGGTTTGCATGGAGTTTTGACTTTCCATGGTGACATTACTATGCGGCAAATTGGTTAATTGACCACAGTTCCAAACCTCTCTGCCAATAATAGCTAGTCTTCAGTTTTCCTCTCCCTACTTGTAAGTAAGCATTTTTTTTTACCCCTTTTTCTCCCCATTTTCGTGGTATCCAATTGTTGTAGTAGCTACTATCTTGTCTCATTGAGACAACTCCCGTACAGGCTCGGGAGAGACGAAGGCTGAATGTCATGCGTCCTCCGATACACAACACAACCCAACCAGCCGTACTGCTTCTTAACACAGCGCGCATCCAACCCGGAAGTCAGCCGCACCAATGTGTCGGAGGCTACACCATGCACCTGGCCACCTTGGCTAGCGCGCACTGCGCCCGGCCCGCCACAGGAGTCGCTAGTGCGCGATGAGACAAGGAGATCCCTACCGACCAATCCCTCCGACCAATCGCTAGGCCAATTGTGCTTCGCCCCACGGACCTCCCGGTCGCGGCCGGTTACGACAGAGCCCAGGGACTCTGATGGCACAGCTGGCGCTGTGTACAGCGCCCTTAACCACTGCGCCACCCGGGAGGCCTGTAAAGTAAGTAAGCATTTCACGGTAAGATGTTGTATTCGGGTGCATGTGACAAATAACATTTGATTTGACTCAGACCACTCCCAGCAAAATTCTTGCTTGAGAAATAGTTTTTTGCTAAAAATATATTTTTGTCCCTAATGGAAATCTATTACAGTAAGGTACTTAATTACTACCCATGAAGGATTTGATATTGATATAGAAATGACTGCATTGGGCCTTTAAGCTTGAACTAGCAATGCTTTGACAAATATGCTGAGAATGGGATATCAACACAGAGTGTGTGAGAGCAACCAACCTCAACATGAGTAACCACAACAGCCACGTGATGTGTGGTGGAGAGAGCAGATAAACTGTGAAAGGCTGTCATTTATCAAAACACGCTACTGCATGGAGTACTTCCAAAGAGACAATAGGGCTTGTTCACTGCAGTAATTGTCTTGTATATTGGCCCAGGTCTGATTGCAACCTTACGTGACACACACTTTTACCAAATGTGTTTATGCCTCTTCCACAAACTACACTTTCATTAGAGCCAGTAGATGCTCATGGACACTCTTAATGTACAAAAATGGGCATAGAGTTGGCGAGCAAGTTCATAAGCTATTAGGTTTCAGGGTCTGGGTTGAGCTAGTGGCCACACTTCCGTCCAGTCTATATTTCCGTCCATTCTCCTGTAACATGGCCATATAATGTCAGTAACTACACATATGTTGCCGTTCTGTGCTGTGCATCACATTACAGTGACAAGGAAACAGAAAGCTGCTTTAAGTCAACAGGACGCACGCCAACATCAATTATCTGTCCTGTGTCTCCTGAGGGCTATGACACTGACTGCTCAGCATCAGGGCACATCTGCTGTCAGCTACAGATGAACAGGACAGTAGACCACTACGTCATTATTATTATAGAATTATACATGACAGAGACCAGAAACTATGGAATGGTAGAGATGATAAACCCGCAGTAATGTGCATAAGCTGTCTTTCTCGGGTAGTGGGGAGAAAAGACAAATCTAATGTAAAGAGGAAGACCAGGCAATGGTTGAAACCTTGTAAAAACAACACTTTTTTCTCGGGGTACAGGTGGTAATGGTTTATAACAGTGTCATTCATTTTAGGCACGTAAAATCTGTAAATAATTAGTATTTCACCAATTGAGGCACTGCATCTCAGTGCTGTAGTCGAAGCCATACAGTGTTAGCAGACCAGGGGTCTAAGGCACTGCATCTCAGTGCTGTAGTCGAAGCCATACAGTGTTAACAGACCAGGGGTCTAAGGCACTGCATCTCAGTGCTGTAGTCGAAGCCATACAGTGTTAACAGACCAGGGGTCTAAGGCACTGCATCTCAGTGCTGCAGTCAAAGCCATACAGTGTTAACAGACCAGGGGTCTAAGGCACTGCATCTCAGTGCTGTAGTCGAAGCCATACAGTGTTAGCAGACCAGGGGTCTAAGGCACTGCATCTCAGTGCTGTAGTCGAAGCCATACAGTGTTAACAGACCAGGGGTCTAAGGCACTGCATCTCAGTGCTGTAGTCGAAGCCATACAGTGTTAACAGACCAGGGGTCTAAGGCACTGCCTCTCAGTGCTGTAGTCGAAGCCATACAGTGTTAGCAGACCAGGGGTCTAAGGCACTGCATCTCAGTGCTGTAGTCGAAGCCATACAGTGTTAGCAGACCAGGGGTCTAAGGCACTGCATCTCAGTGCTGTAGTCGAAGCCATACAGTGTTAGCAGACCAGGGAGGGAGAAGATGATCTAAAAAGCTTCAGGAATTAGTCAACCTTCTGACTCTGTTAAGCCCTACACAAACATAGTTTGGACTCAGAATACAGGCTTAATTCATGGGGTTCAGAACAGTATTAAACACAGCCCGTTCCCATGAAACCAGTTATTAATTACATGTTACACGTTGATCCTCATTGTTGTGTAACATCAACCAAAGCAAATAGGAAAGTCTTAGGCGCTCAAGATGACCTGCATAGAATCAGAAAGTAAAGCCCATCAGATATGATTCAAGCAAAACAATGTGCTAAAGATCTCGCTTCAGCAAGATGTGAACGCATTTACCTCCATACAAGAAAAACATATTCAGCAATAGAGATGCACCCAAGGGAACAGAGGGAATGTGCAGAAGTGCCCATCGAGTCGAATACACACATTGAGGCCAACAGTAAGAATAAACAAATTTGACTTGGCACTTACTCTTCAATGTCATTTGGTTTGAAATGGTCTTCCATTATTGTGTTCAGATTAAGTGTCATTAAACACCTTCACTTGCGTCATTGTTACCCCAAGAAACCAAGAGGCCAAAAATGTACATCTGTTGTTTAGGTTCCAAGAAAACAGACAGGGTAAAAACCTTTTGAGGAAAGCCATGAATTATTTGGTGTCATTCTTGTTATCGAGGTCAATGGAGTTGAAAGGGGGAATAGATTCAGTTCATGTACAGTGCGGCAAAAAAGTATTTAGTGAGCCACCAATTGTGCAAGTTCTCCCACTTAAAAAGATGAGAGAGGCCTGTAATTTTCATCATAGGTACACTTCAACTATGACAGAAAATCACATTGTAGGATTTTTAATGAATTTATTTGCAAATTATGGTGGAATATAATTATTTGGTCAATAACAAACGTTTATCTCAATACTTTTTTGCCCCACTGTAAATCCATGATAACGGACCTTTTAACTGCTTAGGCTTCAGACCTCTTCAGCGGACACATAATAAAGCAATGGATAATATTATATTACAGTCAGTATATGGATAAACCTTTATTATTACTGACATCCACTTCCCTGTCCCAAAATTAGGGAAGTACTGTCAGTGGTCATATTTACAGAGTATACATTATTTGTTTGTTTGTCTGTAGTTCAAGACAAAATGTAAAAGAAAATATATTGCATACATACTTATGCACCACAGCGAGTAAAGACGAGTAAGTAAGGCTATATTAGACCTGTGGAAAAGTACAGCAATACAGTCATGTGGATAACATACTGGAAACACACAAGCATTTCCCAGCTAAAAGCTAGTGTACCAGCCAACTCCGGTCTCCACTCAGTGATTTTTGGAGACAATTTCAGACTTTCACAAAAGCCCAATTTGAGTATGTTTTCGTTCATTTTTCATCATGATTATTTAGACGTTGCCTAGCAACCACAGTGCAGAATTCCCCCATTTTCCCCACATGATTAATCACCCATTACAAACGTTATCAATGTATTTAACCACTGAGCCTTTCCAGATACTCTGATATGCTTCTTTACTCTGTTCAAATTTCATATGAACTCTTGGAAGTGCTTGGGAAGTTGTCTGGACCATATTGTATGTTTATATAGTGCCCATGTTGTATCTTAGCATGGTGTCCTGTCTCTCTATATGAGAGTGCCCAGTGTCCCATCATACCAAACTCTGGCCATGCCCAGGGCCAGCCAGCACTGACTGCAGTCTGATTCCCAACTGTGTGTCTGTTTTAATTGCGGGTTCTCAGAAGACTGATGTGAAACAGTATTTGTTGGGGAATAATATTTAACATGGCTTCCCTCCCTTCAGGTGTGTGATTGAATGAGTGATATAAATGTCTGACAACCAATGGGAAGTGTGGGAACCTTATAGTAAGCAGTGAACATGGGGAACTGGATCTAGTAAAATGGTCACCCTGGAAGACATAGCAAAACAACAACTGGTCATAAGTTCATCAGCTTTCAGACACCCTGACATGTTTTACGAGTTAACATGAACTCAGTGACTTACCAATAAGCAAAAGAGAACATTTCTGACTTTTTATATATATATCGGAACAGGGACTTATTGTACAATCAAACTATTGTGTGTGTGTAATGTACTCTTTGCAAGCTATTTCAGAACTTGGTACAGTAAAGCTTCAAACACTAATGTACTGTATTATTGTGAAATAATGAATTTAATCAAATGTCATAATTTGGATAAATCTCTGCCATATCGGTCTATGGTTGAAGTCAGCTGTCAGCTGTGATGCCTTACCCCTCCAACCTTCTTTCTCACACTCGTCTCCACTGTTTGATTCAAATTGTAAGTGGCATTGATCAACACCAATGGTAAGTGCTTTACCAGAGGTTGGAAACAGATGACAACTACGCTTACTCACACGCTGTATCCGATGTCGCCTCTAAGTGTGTTAGCGGGGAGCTGGGCCTAGCAAATACGTCAAGATCTAAGGGACTGCAGATGTGGGTTGAAGTCCTCCAATGAGGGTCATGCCAAAAAGGTTTCTGGGGAGGGAGAGCCTTTAAAAGGACTCATATTAGTGTCCTCTCTCTCCTTCTCTTCCAGGATTGTGGTCACAATGAGTTTTACAGGAACTGAGATCTCCTCCACTGTTGCGGTTGCCTCGGATTACAGCCACCCTCCTTAATGAGGGAAACCTGACCCTTCCGTCAAACAGTGAAGTCATGCTGCTATGATAAAGATATATATTTTATTATACTTAGAATAGCTGAATTTTAACTTCTTTGTTAGAAGAATAGAATAAGCAATGTGCTTGGCTGTTTTTCATTGTATTATCATTATATTAATCATGTAATACAGAGGTACTTTCTCAGCAATGTGCTTTGAGATGTCAGTTTAACATCTGTTCCAGTTCACCTCTGTTCACCTGGAACCCTAAACATATTTCCTGTTGAGTATTCACTGGTTGAGGATCAGGTTTTTGAATCTAACAAATTGCTTGTCATCCAAGGACATGCTGAAACTTGTGCTACACACACTATAAAATACAAGGTTCGATCCTCCGGCTTAGGTGTGCTAATCGGGAATTCACCGTGACTGACTACCAATAAGTCCCCGAATGTGATGAGCAAACAAGGCAATGGGACCAGACATTCCAGTTTACTCACTTTGAGCTGATGTGAACATAAAAAAGAACATTGCTGCCTAATAACAAACCTGGGTTTGATAATCAATAATGACGTAACCAACATTAGGTTCAGTCAATATACATTTGAAGGTTTGATCATTCTGAACTTTGCACTAATAACAACCCCAGACCTTCTGTGCCAGTGGTTTCTTTATTCAACAATTTCAAAGGACAAACATCTAGGGCCCACATCCTTTGTAGCAACATTCACTTGTTTCCTTTCAGTGAAATTCCAAACTGCAACGACCCTGTCCCACAATAACAAAGAGTCAAGCTGTTATGCATCCGAGTGGTTGCCTTATCTTTTCTATCACACACGTCAGAGGTAAACCATCTTCTGAACATTTCAAATAGAACTCAATGCACTGTGAGGAGTTTCTACCGGAATTAAGATGGCCATGACAGCTAGGTCTAAGTGTTTGGGTTGAACTCTTAGTTTTAAACCATTTGGTTGTGTAAACACTCCCAGAACACTTGAATCAGAGTGGAAACTAAAGGAGTAGCCTAAATAAAACAAATGTGTTAGGTTCTAAATGAACCGAGTAGAAACTCACAGACGATTAGTAAAGCTCAAACCAAGTTTATTCACCCAAATGGTCAGACAGCTGAACAGACAAAGACATGTTCCCACCAGAACAAGTATACACATCCCAATTTAGGTGAAGTATCCTCCTTCCTTCTGAAAATGACATCTGTATTACTAGGCAGGAAGTGATGCGGGTATTAAACTGTTCCTTCTCCCTTAACGTGACCATACCTTTCAAGTTTAGAAGTCAGAACCCGTCATGAGTTTGGACATATCAGGCTGTTCGATATGGATCCTTTGGTAGGCTATATTACCCCCCTTACAAAAGGGACCTCTGAAGTCCAGCTACCTTTTGTACTTAGTTGATGCTGACATACTGTTAGGTTCTAAATGAACCTAATAAAACTCACGGACACTTAGTAAAGCTCAAACCAAGTTTATTCCCCCATTAGGTCATACAGCTGCATAAGACCAAGACATGGCTCCACCAGTGGTAGTATATATACCCCAATTTGGGGTGGAATCTCCCTCTCCTTCCTCCCTTAACGTAACCTGACCTCGGCCCCCTTCCTCACTAAACCACATTTCTCCACCACTATCAGTACCTGCCAGCATGTGATCGTGTTTCCTTCACTCAGTACATTCCAAGCTTAATTGTCACCACCATACACATTCCTCCTACAGACTTTAACTTATGGTGTAGGCCCTAGACCATAGCACTCTATTTCAATAGGATACCTGATAATGAACACTATTACAAGTTTGAGTCAGAACCCAGAACCCATCAACACCAACAGACTACATTGGAGTAAATCCCTCATGTTTTATGCACTTGGTATCAAGTTGTCTTTTAAAAAGGGTTGTCTTCTTGCAACACTGTCAGTAAGAAAAACACAAACGCAGATAAAGTTCCTCCTAAGTGCTGACAGAGACACGCCATCATGATGCTTATCATACTCTCTCCTCACCCGTGACCTCTAGTTTGAAAATGTTGCAGAATAATTAAACTTACCCTAACCTGATAAACCACATCATCAACTGTCATAGCTGTCACTATCAAGGGCTTTTACCCAAACGTTAAACGCTCTGGCCGACATGACTGACACGTTCTTCTCCTTTCCTGCTGTGATAAACTATCTTCATTTCCGCCTCTACATCCTGTATGGACTAACCACAATGTTTATTTTGAATTTCTTTTTAGAGTCTTCATTGTAAAGACGACCAGCTACTTTATGATGAAGCTCCTTCTGTATTCTGATAGAAAAAAAGCATATACAGCCATGGAAATCCAATTCAGTTGGAGGTCTACTATGCCATGGGCTAATGGGAAACTGGATAAGATGGAGAACTTTCACTGTAAAGCAAAACACCACTCCCACCTTATACGGGGTCAGCTACTAATATCAGGGACCTAGATTCCAATTCGACATTTTCTGTCAAGCGTCTCCAAAACAGTCACATGGACATGTTCAAATGAAATAACACTCCACTACCACCTACAGTTGAAGTTGGAACTTTACATACACTTAGGTTGGAGTCATTAAAACTCGTTTTTCAACCACGCCACAAATTTCTTTTTAACTAGTTTCGGCAAGACGGTTAAGACATCTACTTTGTGCAAGTCATTTTTTTCAACAATTTTTTTTTTACAGACAGATTATTTCACTGTATCACAATTCCAGTGGGTCAGAAGTTTACATACACCAAGTTGACTGTGCCTTTCAACAGCTTGGAAAATCCCAGAAAATTATGTCATGGCTTTAGAAGCTTCTGATTGACTCAAATTACGTCAATTAGCCTATTGGAGGTGTACCTGTGGATGTATTTCAAGGCCTACCTTCAAACTCAGTGCCTCTTTGCTTGACATCATGGGAAAATCAAAAGAAATCAGCCAAGACCTCAGAAAAAAAATTGGAGACCCTCCACAAGTCTCGTTCATACTTGGGAGCAATTTCCAAATCTGTACAAATAGTATGCAAGTATAAACACCATGGGACCACGCAGGCGTCATACCACTCAGGAAGGAGACGCATTCCGTCTCCTAGAGATGAACGTACTTTGGTGTGAAAAGTGCAAATCACTCCCAGAACAACAGCAAAGGACCTTGTGAAGATGCTGGAGGAAACAGGTACAAAAGTATCTATATCCACAGTAAAACAAGTCCTATATCGACATAACCTAAAAGGCCACTCAGCAAGGAAGAAGCCACTGCTTTACACTAAAACACTGTTGACATGTAGATATGAAAAGAGCCATTAAGGTTGGCTTCATTTATGATAAATGAAAGCCAAATAAATGTCTTGTTACATGGACTTCTTCATTTCTTCTAGTGATCATGTTCAGTGAAAGGAAGAGGCCATAAACATTGCTTTGAGACACTGAGTGGCCATGCAGGAAAGCCTAATGGACATCTGCTCTGGCAAACTGACAGTGTCACCTGTGAGCTAAAGAGCAAGGAAGGGCAACTCTAGCCCTCAGGGCCGAAGAGGTTTCACCTTTATCCCCCATCCCTAGCAAAACACCGCTGATTAAACTAACTGCATCCTAAACTGAAGATCATGATTAGTAGAAAATTGGTGTCAGGTGTGTTAGCTGGGGCAAAAGTGTGACACCAATCAGGCCCCAGAGGACAGGAGATGCCCATCCTTGGTTTCGAGGATGTATAGGTTTGGGCCTATTGAAAACAGACACAGCATAATGTTTGGTTAACCACAAGGATCACCGCCTGGATAGCAGCCGTAGTGAAACCCTTTGAATTTACTGACAAACAGTGATTTGTAATAAATGTATTGAAGCAGATTACCATAGCAGTTAGTCTCTCTCCATGGAGTCACTGAGACCCATGACATTTTCACATCTTATCTAGTAGTATGAGTTGTGGGAAATATATTTCTTGATAGAACTGCTAAATATCTGTGGGTTTTTTTCGTCCTTCGTGTCTCCTTTGTCAAATCACAATACTGTGACTCCTTAAACATTTTTCTGCCTTTGACTGTTATACTTCAAAGGCAGAAAAATGTTTAGCATAACAGTGGATTATTTCAGATGTTTGTTTGTTTTGTTGATCTTCTAGAAACAAAAACCATGGAGAAATGTGTCCCTCTGCTGGTTGCAGGAAAACCCTTCCATCAAACAAGTTCTAGTGATAGAACTGAAAGTCCCATGACTTACTGGTTGCTGCTAGGGTTATTGTCAGAGATAACATTTCAATGTTGTTTATCTTCATTGTATAACTTAAAACTGACCAAAGAGGACGAGAGGCGATGAAGTTGTCATTTTATGATGACTTTATTTCAGACTCAGAGTCTAAGAAGAGCTGGAGGCAGCCACTGCTGCTCTCTTGGGCTTGGGGACAGTTCCCTCACGGAATCCATTCCTGGAAAAGACCAGAGAAAACAAATTGGAGGAAGCATGACAATGAATTGTAAATTATACTGAACAAAATATAGAAAACATCTGAGCAACTAACCGATCGCTGCAGCTGTACATAGTCCATCGGTAAATAGCCCACCCAATTTACCTACCTCGTCCCCATACTGTTTATATTTATTGACTTTTCTGCTATTTTGCAGACCAGTATCTCTACCTGCACATGACCATCTGATCATTTATCACTCCAGTGTTAATGTGCAAAATTGTAATTATCCGCCTACCTCCTCATGCCTTTTGCACACAATGTATATAGACTTTCTTTCTACTGTGTTATTGACTTGTTTACTCCATGTGTAACTCTGTTGTCTGTTCACACTGCTATGCTTTATCTTGGCCAGGTCGCAGTTGTAAATGAGAACTTGTTCTCAACTAGCCTACCTGGTTAAATAAAAGGAGAAATAAAAATCAAATAAATATGAAGTGTTGGTCCCATGTTTCATGAGCTGAAATAAAAGATACCAGAAATTTCCCATACGCACAAAGGCATACTTTTCGCTCAAATTTGTTTACATCCCTGTTAGTGAGCATTTCTCCTTTGCTAAAATAATCCATCCACCTGACAGGTGCGGCATATCAAGAAGTTGATTAAACAGCATGATCATTACACAGCTGGATGTTTACTTTTTATTTAACGAGGCAAAGCAGTTAAGAAATTGTTTACAATGACGGCCTACCAAAAGGAAAAAGGCCACATGTGGGGACAGGGGCTGGGATTAAAAACTAAAAATACATCAAATTAAAATAAGACAAAACACACATCACAAAAAGAGACATTACATAAAGAGAGACCTAAGAAAACATAGCATGGCAGCAACACAACATGACAACATGGTAGCAACCTTGTGGTGAGGACAATAAACAACCACACAAAAAGGTGTGGTTTTGTCACAACACAATGCCACAGATGTCTCAAGTTGAAGAAGCATGCAATTGGCATGCTGACTGAAGGAATGTTCACCAGAGCTGTTGCCAGAGAATTGAATGTTTTTCTCTACCATAAGCCGCATCCAACGTTGTTTTGGAGAAACTGATGAAACAGAGTTTGCATAACCGAAGAATTTCTGCAGACTGTCGAAAAACGGCGCAGGTTAACTCATCTGCGTGTTTGCTGTCCTCACCGTCGATGGCCACTGGCATGCTGGAGAAGTGTGCGCTTCACAGATTAATCCTGATTTCAACTGTACCGGGCAGATGGCAGAACAAAGAGCCCCATGGTGGCCGTGGGGCTATGGTATGGGCAGGCATAAGCTACGGAAAACGAACACAACTGCATTTTAATCGATGACAAGTTGAATGGACAGAGATACTGTGATGAGATCCTGAGGCCCATTGTCGTGCCATTCCTCGTCGCCATCACGTCATGTTTCAGCATGATAATGCATGGCTCCATGCCAGCAAGGATCTATACACAATTCCTGGAAGCTGAAAATTTCCCAGTTCTTCCATGGCCTACATACTCACCAGACATGTCCCCCATTGAGCTCGTTTGGGATGCTCTGGATCGGTGTACGACAGCGTGTTCCAGTTCCCGCCAATATCCAGCAATGTCACACAACCATTAAAAGAGTGGGGCAACATTCCACAATCAACAGCCTGATACACTATGGAAAGATGTGTCGCACTGCATGAGGCAAATGGTCACACCAGATACTGACATGTTTTCTGATCCACGGCTCAACCTTTTTATTTTAAGGTATCTTTGGGAATACAGATATGCATCTGTTGGTCAGTCATGTGAAATCCATAGATTAGGGCCTAATGAATTTATTTAAATTGACTGCTTTCCTTATTTGAACTGTAACTCAGAAAAATCTTTTAAATTACTGCGTTTATATTTTTGTTCAGTGTACACACACATGTACACACACATACACATACAACTGGCCGTGATCGGGAGTTCCATAGGGCGGTGCACAATTGGCCCAGCGTCAAACGGATCAGGGGAGGGTTTGGCCGGGGTAGGCCGTCATTGTAAATAAGAATTTATTCTTAACTGACTTGCCAAGTTAAATAAAAAAAATATGATATTTGATACCTTTAAAATCTTCAGATCAATTACAAATATTTTCCAAATAAATAGCCTACCACATCGGCAATAACATGGAAAGTTAAATTTCTGCATGGATTAACACTGGTCATAGGAGGATATACTACTCTCCCAATCCAGTATCTGGGCACATTGTAAATCTGATATTGGAACCGACCCGGTTTAGAGCTTACTTTCTCCTGTTCGTGTGTGTGTGTGTTTATGTATGTATGCATGTATATATAGTGTGTTTTTGTTCTATTCACTTTATAGTATATTTTTTACTACTGATATTGATTAGTGCATTGTTGGGAAAGAGCTTGCAAGAAAGGCATTTCACTGCATTTTGAATGTGACGAAACTTGAACTGAATCTAACATCAAGTCTTAGGTCTGAGTAATGTGATGAGTCTGGTAGTTCACTAGCAACATACATAGCAACATCTACTTGTGCCAGGTACAGTGCATTCGGAAAGTATTCAGACCCCTTGACTTTTTCTAACAGTCTTATTCTAAAATGGATTCAATTGTTTTTTCCATCAATCTACACACAATACAATATAATGACAAAGCAAAAACATGGTAAGATGATTTTTTTGCAAAAAATAAATAAAAATGAAATATCACATTTACATAAGTATTCAGACCCTTTACTCAGTACTTTGTTGAAGCACCTTTGGCAGCAATTATAGCCCCGAGTATTCTTGGGTATGATGCTTCAAGCTTGGTACATCTGTATTTGGAGTGTTTCTCCCATTCTTCTCTGCTGATGGGGAGCATCGTTGTACAGCTATTTTCAGGTCTCTCCAGAGATGTTAGATCGGGTTCAAGTCCGGGCTCTGGCTGGGCCAGGCAAGGATATTCAGAGACTTGTCATGAAGCCACTCCTGCGTTGTCTTGGCTGTGTGCTTAGGATCGTTGTTCTGTTGGAAGGTGAACCTTCACCCCATTCTGAGGTCCTGAGCGCTCTGGAGCAGGTTTTCATCAAGGATCTCTCTGTACTTTGCTCCCTGACCAAGACCCTTCTACCCAGATTGCTCAATTTGGCCTGGCAGCCAGCTCTACGAAGGGTCTTGGTGGTTCCAAACTTCTTCCATTTAAGAATGATGGAGGACACTGTTCTTGGGGACCTTAAATGCTAAAGACATTTTTTTGGTAACCTTCCCCAGATCTGTGCCTCGACACAATCCTGTCTCGGAGCCCTACGGTCAATTCCTTCAACCTGATGGCTTGGTTTTTGCTCTGACATGCACTGTCAACTGAAGGACCTTATATAGATAGACAAGTTTGTGCCTTTATAAATCATCATAAATAGAATTTCACAGGTGGGCGCCAATCAAGTTGTAGAAACATATCAAGGATGATCAATTGAAACAGGAAGCACCTGAGCTCAATGTCGAGTCTCATAGCAAAGGGTCTCAAATACTTAGTGAAAAAAACAGATTCCTTATTTACCTGTCATTGTGGGGTATCATGTGTAAAAAAAAAAGTTGACTAAGCAAGTCAGTTACAGAACAAATTGTTATTTTACAATGACTGCCTACCCCGGCCAAACCCTCCCCTAACCCGGATGATGCTGGGCCAATTGTGCGCCGCCCTATGGGACACCCAATCATGACCGGATGTGATACAGCCTGGATTCAAACCTTGGTCTGTAGTGACGCCTCTTGCACCAAGACACAGTGCCTTAGACCGCTGCATCCATGTGTGTGTGTGTGTGTGTGTGTGTTAACTATTTAACTGTACTAGAATGCTTTAAATGACCACTAAAATGTAAAATATCTGTTATCGATATCTTTTTATTTGGCAAGGAAAATATTTATTATCGGTATCGGCCAAAAAAAGTCCCTAGCTGCAACAAAATGTAGAAAATGTCAAGGGGTCTGAATACTTTCTGAATGCACTGCATTAAATAAGCATTCCAATTTGGCATTCACGATATCAAAGGTAAAATGATTAGTCAGCAAGCACTTCAGTCACTCACAGCAATGGGCACTTGTCAAATCATGGCAGTGTCACCATTTATAACGCAGAAAAACACATTTCACGAGTAGTTTAACAGTCACCAACTCCAAATAAAACCAACATCACCTTCCTTCCTGGTGTATTGTAAGATGATCATATCTCAACATCAACAAAACTAAGAGGGTTCAACCCAGCATTGAAAAGCATCTGTGCAGAGCCACCTAATCCACCTTGGCAAAACTAGCTAGCGATATCATATTGGTTACATTGGGCCAATTAAGGACAGACAAGATTCGTCTCAACTGATTCCGCAGGTCAGATTAAGGGGGCAAATTAGGTGCTTCTCTGCAGTTAAAAATTATACCAATGTCACATTCAACAGACAAAAAAAAAAAGCAAGCTGTGGAAAAATGGAGGTACATACTCCTGCCTAAAGAACAGCTAATCTTTGTATTCCGAGGAAACATTGTCTTCTGTTTGCACCTGATGTATTATGAAAATCAGCCCTGAAATTCATTGCAGGGAGGATGTTGGACTCACCTGAATCTGCGGTAGACAACCCTCAGGTGTCTGATACGGCCAGACCCGGTGGTGTTGCGTCTCTTGGCCTTGGCACTCCAGTTATCTGTAAAAGTGTAAGGATGAGCGTGTTATAGAATCAATGAAGAGCAAAACCGCTGTACAGACACATACATCAGTGTGACAACATGGTCAGCTTGACCAAACTCCCACAAAACAAAAGTCTGGAAGTGCAAAAAGTCACTATTGCACGTGAGGACATCTGGAATTTTTCAACTTGTTTGACATCACTGGAAACTTTTGACAGGATAAGCTCTGGTAAGTTGACCTGCAGCATCCATCCATCCATCCATCCATCTAGCTAGTGTCACTGATGGTCCCTATTGATAACATGAATGGACTGCACTGACTGATCAAATTTTACTAAACTATCTGCCAAGACAACAGCACGAGCCACTCACACTTTCTCTTGCGCTTTTCGGGGTAGCCACACTTTCCGCAAGATGACTTTTGAAGGTGGTATGCCTTGGAGCCGCACCGACGACACAGGGCATGCGTCTTGTTGCGACGTTTACCAAATGATGACGTTCCCTTCGTCTGTGACACAGGTGAAAACACATTTATGGTGACCAATTAGAATTTACAGTTCATTTTAAACAATACATCACATAAGATGGCTGTATACGTTAACTACATGCTAACGTTAACAGGCTAATGTTGAATGATGCTAGCTGGTTCCACCTGAGAAAACTAGCTACTTTCCTTGTTTTGTAGGATGACATGGACATACTAATGAATGCTATTGTCAAAATCGTTTCCTTTATGGGGACAAATAATAGCAGTCAATTTGAGATGCAGATTGAAAATTATTTGGAAGATACCCATCTACTTTGAGCGTCTGCGACATACAGTAGCTAACGTTAAGTGTTTGCTACGTTACAGTTTATTAATCGGGTTTGTAGCGATTATGAAACTAACACCATTAAATACTGAGGTCTGCCATAATTCAATGCTTTCATCTTCACAACAAACATGTAGTTGATCAAATGAGAACGTTAATTAAAGAGGATGATTTCAGATTCATGTTACACTGCATCCGCGCTTACCATCTTCTTGCCGAAGTAGACACGATAGAGGACGGAAAAGGGTATTGAGTTGCAGTAAATTCAGTCCGTACTTATTCCGGTGCAGCAAACTGGTATGCTGTAGCGACACAAGAGCAGAGAATATTTGTTCCTTTCACTAGCAATTGAAGTCACTAAATTAACACTGTATGTTTAAATGTAAGTAGCATATTCTGGTATACAAGTTGTATTGTATTATAAACTGGTTACCAACATAATTAGAGCAGTAAAAATATATGTTTGGTCATACCCGTGGTATAGGTCTGTGTGGTTGGAGCCCTGAATGCTGATTGGCTGAAAGCTGTGGTATCAGACCGTATACCACGGGTTTGACAAACAGATGTTTATGGCTCTAATTACATTGGACACCTCAGGGGTTTGTTGTACAGTTGAAGTCCACAAATTTGCTATGGGATTCAGGTCAGGGCTTTGTGATGGCCACTCCAATACCTTGACTTTGTTGTCTTTAAGCCGTTTTTCCACAACTTTGGAAGTATGCTTGGGGTCATTGTCCATTTGGAAGACCCATTTGTGACCAAACTTTAACTTCCTGACTGATGTCTTGAGATGTTGCTTCAATATATCCACATAATTTTCCTTGCTAATGATGCCATCTATTTTGTGAAGTGCACCAGTCCCTCCTGCAGCAAAGCAGCCCCCCACAACATGATGCTGCCACCCATGTGCTTCACGGTTGGGATGGTGTTCTTTGGCTTGCAAGCCTCCGCCTTTTTCCTCCAAACATAACATTGTTCATTATGGCCAAACAGTTCTATATTTGTTTCATCAGACCAGAGGACATTACTCCAAAAAGTATGATTTTTGTCCCCATGTGCAGTTGCAAACCGTAGTCTGGCTTTTTTATGGTGGTTTTGGAGCAGCGGCTTCTTGCTGAGTGGCCTTTTAGGTTATGTCGATATAGGACTCGTTTTACTGTGGATATAGATACTTTCGTACCGGTTTCCTCCAGAATCTTCACAAGGTCCTTTGCTGTTGTTCTGGGATTGATTTGCACTTTTCACACCAAAGTACGTTCATCTCCAGGAGACAGAACTCATCTCCTTCCTGAGCGGTATGATGGCTACGTGGTCCCAAGGTGCTTATACTTGCGTACTATTGTTTATACAGATGAACGTGGTACCTTCAGGCCTTTGGAAATTGCTCCCAAGGATGAACCAGACTTGTGGAGGGTCTCCAATTTTCTTCTGAGGTCTTGGCTGATTACTTTTCATTTTCCCATGATGTCAAGCAAAGAGGCACTGAGTTTGAAGGTAGGCCTTGAAATACATTCACAGGTACACCTCCAATTGACTCAAATTATGTCAATTAGCCTATCAGACGCTTCTAAAGCCATGACATAATTTTCTGGAATTTTCCAAGCTGTTTAAAGACACAGCCAACTTAGTGCATGTAAACTTCTGACCCACTGGAATTGTGATACAGTGAATTATAGGTGAAATAATCTGTCTGTAAACAATTGTTGGAAAAATTACTTGTGTCATGCACAAAGTAGATGTCCTAACCGTCTTGCCAAAACTACAGTTTGTCAACAAGAAATTTGTGGAGTGGTTGAAAAACGAGTTTTAACGACTCCAACCTAAGTGTTTGTAAACTTCTGACTTCAACTGTATATGGCCAATATACCACGGCTAAGGGCTGTATCCAGGAACTCCGCGTTGCGCCGTGCAGAAGAACAGCCCTTAGCTGTGGCATATTGGCCATATTCCACACCCGTCGTGCCTTATTGCTTAAATATACCACGGCTTTTAGCCAATCAGCATTCATGCCAGCTTCCAACTTAGGAGGAGACATTTACAGTATAATTTTCTTCTCCCATGCTTGTGCCTAGCCTTTGTTAACTTCTGTCTTTATGCATCTGTTTCAGGACTTTCATCATGACTACATGGAAGTTGATGGAAAGATTTAGGAGGTAATGTTTTTTAATGGTCATCAGGGAGTCATGTCACAAGGGAGTCAAAATAAATTAATTATATACCTGTTGATTATATTAATTATATACCTTATTATAACGTAAATGTCATCAGAACCCAAAATATAAGCTTGTTTTAGTCCATTGTTTGTAAACAAAGTAATTGTAAACAAACACTGTATTGTCTCAAAACATTAAAACTATAATGTTTATATCATGGATGGTTAGTCCCTGCATCCTTAGCACTGTCTATCAATTTGAGAGTGGTTACTGGACATTTATCCAGCCTCATCCCTCAATGTGTTTACCAAAGCAATGGCAGAGTGACAGAATTTTCTGGCATGTTCTCGATTTTTACATGGGCTTTCTCTTCTGGTCAGGTGACAACCCAGTGGTAATAATTGTTTATGAGGTTAGTGGCTGTTTCAGGTGGGTAAATATAGCAGGAGAAGGCTGCCCCAGCCGTCCTGCAGTCTGCTCTACCCAGGGGTTTGTGCAGCTCTGGCCCCATCCTGCCGGCGAAGATGATTCACTGCGTTGTCAGAACGGGTGACACGTACGGAGGAGTGGCCGACAGAAAAGTGTTTCTCACCATCTACGGAGACCTGAGAGACACGGGAATGCAAACTCAGCAAGTCAGAGCAACAGCAAAAAGTTTGAAAGAGTATGTGTGTTATTATTTGGTCACACTTTACATTAATTTGCAAAGATACCATGTAGTTTACCGTGTCATTTCATGGAATACTAAAACCAAAGACAGTACAGTATTGCTAAAACCGTGTAATTTCAAAAGGTTAACTAATTAATGAAAAGTGTGTCTGTTTCTGAATTCCCTAAAGCCTCTCTCAGTCCATCATAGTGATTAAGAGCAGTCAGGTTGATTTTACTTCACTACATGGGTCCCTTTTCTATTTGTCTCGCCCTGGTGAATAAGTTCTCCATCGAGGTGGTAGATCTCGGCCAGGTGTTTAAGATCCGTATCCGCCACAACAACTCGGTTAGTGCTATCCGGAATCCTTGAAACGTCCCTACCCTACACCCTAACCTTAACCCTTACTTCAATGGGGTGATGTCAGAGTTGGGACGTCCCAAGGATCCCGTTTAGACTTTTGCCAGAGAGGAAGTAGAGCTTTTGTGGTAGTCTACCTCTCACTCTGTCTCTTTTTCTCTCCCACGGCTGGGTGATAATAGCGCCACCCCAGAGAGCTGCTGGTTGGTGGATGAGCTGTCGGTTGTAGTGCCGACAGAAGGCATCAAGTACATATTCCAGTGTAAGTGCTGGTTGGCCAAGGACAGAGGCAATGGTCTCATCACAGACTGTTCAACATACTAGATACAAACATCATCCGGAAGGTGAGTTTGTTAGGGCAATAACACACTAAATACCACTATATTACTGAGAGGAGCTTTCAGTTTGTCCACGTACTTGTGCTTGTGATGCTCCTTCAAATCAAATCAAATCAAAGTTTATTTGTCACGTGCGCCGAATACAACAGGTGTAGAGCTTACAGTGAAATGCTTACTTACAGGCTCTAACCATTAGTGCAAAAAATGTTTTTAGGTGAACAATAGGTAAGTAAAGAAATAAAACAACAGTAAAAATACAGGCTATATACAGTAGCGAGGCTATAAACCAGACAAGTCAGTTAAGAACAAATTCTTATTTACAATGACAGCCTACTCCAGTCAAATCCGAACGACATTGGGCCAATTGTGCACCTCCCTATGGGACTCCCAATCACGGCCGGATGAGAGACCACGGAACCAGGGACTGTAGTGACACCTCTTGCACTGAGATGCAGTGCCTTAGACTGCTGCGTCACTCGGGAGCCCGAGTGTCTGTGTTTACCTATGAGAACTGGCTGTCGAAAACCAAAGGGCCCAAAAGGACTAAGATCTGTGAGCTGGCAGCGGTGCTAGATGAGATAATAATTTGGTGGTATGTTTGTCCTATTGGTGGAGAAGTGGAGAGAACCACCGACATCATCCTACCTTTAATCTTCCCTATCCACCTTTGTTCTAGGCACAGGCACGGATGCCAACTTGTTCCAGATAGTATTTGGGAATTACAGGGACACTGGTACGCTGGCACTGAAGGAGGGCGGTAGCAGATACAAGTTTGAGTGAAAGTCGAAATATGTGTTCCGCTTCCCAGACATCCTCATCTTGGGAGAGTAGTCCAAGATCCGAGTGTGGCACGACAACAAGGGTAAGGAGCTGGTTTTCATATGCTATGCCATTTAGTTTCATCACTAACGGTGATGATGATGGTGTAACAGTGGCTAAATGGACTGAGACAGGACACAGGAGGATCTTTCTCACTTTTCATTGATTGATTTATTCGCAACTGCAGTTCTGTACACAGGATTTCCAGCAAGGGAAAACAAAACTAAGTCTTGAAGTAGCTGATTGGTGATGATTGGTATAGAGGCAAGAACATAATCCATTCTAACCTGTGTTTTTCTCAGGTCCTGCCCCATGTTGGCACCTGGAGTACATCAATGTGATAGATGAGACCATGGTCCAGAATTTCCGTTTCCCATGTGACCCCTGGCTGGCCAAGCATGTCGACGACGGCCGATCATGAGAGAGCTGGCCTGCGCCAACAACTACATCCTGGACTTCAGTGACAAGACCAATGAGTTAACCTCTGACCCTGATGTAGGCTAGTGATGACATGACCAAAGATGTTATATGAATGAAAATGTCCCACTGGGCACAGTTGTCAGTTCAATGCCTCGTTTTGATTTACATTTGTTTGTCAACTAACGTGAATTCAACATGAAATCCCTCCCAAAATTCACCATGTCATTGGATTTAGGTTAAAAGTTGGACAAAAAAAAGACAAAATGCCCTAACATTGATGACTTTTTGCTAATCCAATTAGTTTTACACGTTGATTCAATGTTGGGGTGAAGTGATGTGGAAACAATGTTGAATCAACCAGTTTATTCCCATTGGGGTACCACTCAGACCGTTTACTATTGAACAACAATTGTCTGCTCCCCCCCCCCCCCCCCGCTCCTTGAAAACAGCAGCTCTACCCTTTAGCTCAGTCTGAATGTTGCCTGTAATCCATGGTTTCTGGTTGCGGTATGTACATACAGTCAATGTGGGGACGAGGTCCTCGATGCACTTATTGATAAAGCCAGTGACTGATGTGTTGTACTCCTCGGTGTTTCCTCCGACACATTGGTGCAGCTGGCTTCCGGGTTGGATGGGCGTTGTCAAGAAGCAGTGCGGCTTGGTTGGGTTGTGTTTCGGAGGACGCATGGATCTCGACCTTCGCCTCTCCCGAGTCCGTACGGGAGTTGCAGCGATAAGACAAGACTGTAACTACAACCAATTGGATACCATGAAATTGGGGAGAAAAAAAGGGGTGAAAATAAAGAAAGAAAAAATAAATGAGGTAAAACTGATTTAAGTTTCCCTGCATTAAAGTCCCCGGCCACTAGGAGCGCCGCCTCTGGATGAGCGTTTTCCTGTTTGCTTATGGCAGAATACAGCTCTTTTAGTGCGGTATTACTACCAGCCTCGTCTATCGTGGTATGTAGACAGCTATGAAAAATACAGATGAAAACTCTCTAGGTAAATACATTTTTTGAAAAATGTAATCATCCTTAAAACAGGTCTTTTCAGCATTTTAGGGAGTTTATTTGAAAAACACATAGAAAAAGATCATATACAATCAGACAATAAATAAAACAGGAGACAGAACAGTTTGGGTTAAGCTATGCAAGTTTTTGCATCCTCATTAGTAATAAATACAGTACAAAATCCATCAAAAGTGAACCTAAAGATTTTCCACAACATTCACTGATCCATGTTATTCTTCATTAAAATGTAGCTATTGCTTTTCATATTATTGGTAAATACTTCTAGTGTCTATAAAATACTCCAGCTCATAACACATTGCGCAGTTACAGCAAAACAGCAGTGTGTTGTACAAAGATGGCCACTTCCCTTTAAATCACTGGCAGGTTAGTTTAAACAACAGTTTATCAGCAGCAAAGAAACATATCTGTAATATTCAAGAAGGTACAGCCTCATATTAAACACGTCTACAGCTTCACCCATGTGCACATATGAAAACCTGAGGAGGACATGCATTAGAAAGCTTGTGCTTTAGGATTCTACTGTTCATTCCCCTTCACCAGCTTGAGTTATTATACTATACAGTTTTCCTCTGCAGTAACAACCCAGTATACGGTCTGCAGAGGACAAAGTTAAGGCCAGGTTGTCACTATTTACCACATCCAAAGTCATAAAAACTGTCTACTTCTACAATTTCTCATGTCCTGATGATGGTCGACTGACCGAAAGCTCAGCTAAAATTCAAATACATTTGCATCTGACTGGAAGTGTGCAGAGACTTTTTCCTGTTTCTACAATAGATCTAAAATGTGATTCTAAACTTTACCCGGTCCACACTGCTAACCTTATGCCAAACCTTAAATTAATACCAAAAATATAATTTTTGTTTTCATACATTTTTATTATAAAGCCAATTTGGACTTTGTGGCTGTGGTAACTTGAGACAACCGTAAGGCCAGGAGTTTTTTTTCCAGACCATGTGACCTGACCAGGAAGTAGACATGGGATAAAGACAGTGACAGCAGGAAAAATTAAAATAAGACCAGTCAGCTTCATTCCAATGAGATATATGTAAGATGAATACATTGTTATTATTAAGAAAAAGCACACAGAAAACAGGTGGTTGGCTTATTATACCCAGGTGTAAAACTACTACCTAGAGTATCACACCAGAAAAACACAAGATCAATAGCTCAAGTTTATCATGTTAGCCACCTTCCTAACCTAACCACACAAACACAGCATTTGCCAGCAATACAAAGTACCTAATAATGCAGTTATTAATTCATATGGGAAGAGTTAACATAGCTGGACAGAGGAACGTATGCTCTGAATGGAGACACCCAATATCCAGATATAATATGGTGACATATACAACCGAGGTCAAACAAACTGTGAAACTGGTAATGATCCGGGATAAATATGAAAAATAAAAGTATCATATTTCCTCTATGCCAGTGAGGGGTTTAGCCATGCTACGAGTGCAATGACCGAGGTTTACATGCTGAAACATTTGCACCTGGTCAGTCTGTTCACTAGATTAAAGCAGAGTGTGGGAATCTTCTAAATTGAATGGAATGGAATGAAGATCAACAGCACCACGTTGGCTATAGACAGAGCCCGTTACACCTTGTCACCCTTCCAAATGACAATTCTTCTTCTGAAAAACACAACTTGCATGAAAAGCATCCCCACCAACCTATGCATAATGAGGTATCCCCCCAACATCTTGTGTTATTTCTAGATAAATAGATCTATTCAATTACGGAATCACGAGAGAAAATACATTAAATATGCCACTCCAAATGATTGTGAAATACTTAAGGCATTTCAACTCAGAGCCTCCTATGTGAAGTAGCAACCCTCCTTGTCTGTCTGTAGTTTGTTTGGATGGAAGGGATTGGACAAAGGGATGTAAAAAACACAACACACAGTCAAGTCAACCACCAAGAGAACACAAGGAAGCATGAAGATACATGTAACCGAACACAAGCTAAGCTAGAACAAGGAGACCAAACACCACCAAATCTATTTCAGACAACGCCATAGTGCATTAGCAAAACAAGCTAGATTATTGCAACAATAAATGTTTTCTGCAGCATTGCAGCCATTTCTTCAAAATGGTAAGACATGGACAAGGACTTGGTCCAATGTCCAAATTAGCATGAGTGCTCAAAACAAATTGTTAGAAAGAAAACTGAAATGAAGAAAGGACTAATAACAAATCAAATAAATATAAACACTAAGAATAATTGTTTGGTATTTTTAAATAAATGGCTTTTTCTCCCTTTACCCTCTTTCAAGTGAACTACACCAACATGATTCATGCACGATATAGGGAAAACAGCTTCCATCACTGAACAGTTTACAGTTCCTCTAGCAATACCATACGACTACCATCATGGGGGACCATCTTACACATTCCAGAGCACAGAACAAAGGCTTACGAGTTGGATCTCTCCCTGGGACATCAGCTGTATTCTTGTATCGATAAATGGGAACAACTGAGATTGAAAGGAAGGGAACCGAAACACAATGGAGGTTGTTTGCTATGTACTGTATAAATCACATGGGCTTGTTCTGTAGGCAATAAGGTCCTGGTATACACTATCATTCAAAAGTTTGGGGTCACTTAGAAATGATCTTGTTATTGAAATATTTGTTTTAAAATTGTCTATTAAAATAACATTAAATTGATCAGAAACACAGTGTAGACATTGTTAATGTTGTAAATGACTATTGTAGTTGGAAATGGCAGATTTTTTATGGAATATCTACGTACATAGTCGTACAGAGGCCCATTATCAACAACCATCACTCCTGTGTTCCAATAGCATGTTGTGTTAGCTAATCCAAGTTTATAATTTTAAAAGGCTAATTGATCATTAGAAAAAACTTTTGCAATTATGTTAGCACAGGGGGAAACTGTTGTTCTGATTAAAGAAGCAATAAAACTGGCCTTCTTTAGACTAGTTGAGTATATGGAGCATCAGCATTTGTAGGTTCGATTACAAACTTGGATTAGCTAACACAATGTGCCATTGGAACACAGGAGTGATGGTTGCTGATAATGGGCCTCTGTAGATATCCCATTTTTAAAAATCTGCAGTTTCCAGCTACAATAGTCATTTACAACATTAACAATGTCTACACTGTATTTCTGATCAATTTTATGCTATTTTAATGGACAAAAAAAATGCTTTTCTTTCAAAAACAAGGACATTTCTAAGTGGTAGTGTATGTTAGAAAATAACTGCATTGTATTCACTCTAAATACAATACATAGACACCGCATCCTCCAGCCAATGCCAGCCTTAAAGATCGTGCTATGGATGAGGCTGTGAGTAGAAGTTGCCCATAGGCACAGTTCTATAATCAGCGTTCCTCTCAAACCAATTCTAATCTTAATTATTAGGAGGGGAGATGCAACAATGACCTAAGATCAGCATCTAAGGGAAACTTCATCCTGCTCCATGGATGAGGGAGAGAGTCATACCGTGTATGGTTCACATGCAGAGATACTGCGGACTTTTCCGTTTTTCCCCCGGTATGAATCTTGTTCTGGAGGCCGCTCTGCAGAGTGGTCACTAGCTGGCACAGCCACAAAGTCATATAAATGATTTTAAACCTAACCACACTGCTAACCCTAACCTAAAATTGTTTTAATGAATTTTTACAATGTAGCCAATTCTGACTTTGCAGCTGTTCCGTCTAGCGGAGTTCTGCCTCCAGGACAAGACTCATGACAATAAACGTCATCCTGCACAGACTTCCTACTGCTCCACAATCACAAGACAGCCCAAGCCTGCCATACAGCATGCATATCTGGGGCCTCAGTTCTAGAGTATAGAGGCCCCAATACAGCACAATACAAACCACTGAAGCCATGCCTGGTTAGCATCTCTAGCATCCACTGTGATAGCAGAGATCTACTGTACTGGAAATCCACCTATTGATTGGCCTTTGTACATAGCTAGCACTTCCTCATTGCCTAAAGGCTGCCTGTATGCCTATTACCCTCTTTTAAAGAAGACTATTTCCCCATTTTGTATTTTTTCCCACCTTATTTCTTAAAGTGGGATTTTTCCTTGCTACACCACACTGTCACCCTGTTAAATACTGGTGATCAATAACAAGACTACTACACTCCATAACACCATATGTATTAGGCCACAGAAGCTCATTTCAAGAAACATCCCACTGCTGATTTCATATCTTGTCATGTTTCACACAGATGTGCTGTAGCTAGAGCTCAGTATTTTGGGTTTCATCAAGAGGGAGTGAGACCAGTACACATATACAAACCCAACAACACAACACACACGCTCGCTAGGTGGTTTAATGGAGGATCTCATCTCTGAGTGTATGGAGAAGCTAATGCTACGGTGCAAAACCCTGATGGAGACTCAAGGCCCTGCAAATCTGTCCATACATTCTGGCACCCTTCTGCCTCTCTTCTTCATCCATCCATCCATCCATCGGCCTCTTTTGTTTCTCTATTGTTTGGATCAGTGTGTTTTTTTAATCCCTCTCACCTCCCCTCCCGCTCATTGTCTTCCTCAGCTGGCTCAGAAGGCAGGCTCATATGTGATGCAGATGGGAAGGGGGACGTTTGGCAGAGCTCCCCCTAAGGATGAGGTGGGGTTTTACAAGATGGGGGCAGGGAAAGGAGGCATCAGCTGTCTGGTGCCAGCTGGGTCTCAATGTCCACCCTGCATATGGGGCATTTCCTACTGGTGGCCAGCCACTGGTCCACACACGCCTGGTGGAAGAGATGCATGCAGGGTAATCTCCTGGTGGTGGAGGAAGAGGATGAAGAGTGTTAATATGAATTACCATAGATACAGAGATCTGCAAACTGTAGTCTGTTTTGGCACCAAAATTACCATGACAATAACATTGTCATTAGCATTGTGACTAGACCCACCTGACATCCTCTCCATCCTCCAGCATTGATAGACAGATGGTACACTTCTCATCTGTATCCAGTTCCTCATCCACCAGCCCGAGCTTCAGGTCCTGAGGTATCCTCTGGAAAATAAAATATACAAAAAAATGAATTACAAAAAGCAATATGCATATTTTCAAATTTAACTCAATTTAATTCGCTAAGTTTTGATAGTTCACATGAAAAGAGAAAGATGCTTGAAGTCCACATATTGTAGTTCAGATACATGACTAGGTATGCAATGACAAACCCAGTTTAATACCATCTCCCTTATATCTAATGCAAATACTGCTGACACAACTAAAAAGTGTGCTTCAGGTTCCAGTCTCAATGAATCACTAAAATGTCATGCATGCCTATGATTCCTTCAGTATATTCAAATAATTCTCACAAGACTCACACAGCTTTATAATAATGTGTCCTTTCACCTGCTAGAGGAGTCATCTGTGGTCTTAAATTGGGTACACTCCAAACCATCTGACTGTTGTGTAAATAACAAGTCCATTTGGACTGCAAGGAGACAGGATTCCTTGGAGAGATTTTTGGCTAACAATGACCTAAAATGAGACGGCAGTGTTCGTCCGTGTCATTCTGTTCTATTGTGCTTTATTCAATGTTCTGCCTCAGTACATCCGTTACAGACACGACCTGAGGGCATATTCTTACCTTCTTGTATTTGTGAGGGTAGGTAAACCTTTCAATAGTGGTCTGGACAGCCCCTCGGTTCACACTGCCCAACCTGTCCTCCAGCTGCAGTAGCTCCTACAGGCAACACATGTGGAAAGACTGTTAAACATCTGGAACAAGCATTTGTCTCTACCTCAAGACACTTCATTAATACTGGCTCTTATTTCAGTCCGATAAAAACAACAAATGAACAAAGCAAAATAAAACAATAGGTTTTCAATTCAGAAGCATCTGGAAAACAGAACTCGTGGAAAAGAGAAGAGCAGTCCCACATGAGGCTGTCTACAGCATTGGAGGCAGGGACAGAGGCGTGAGGACAGCCGTGTGATTACCAGAGTGTGTGTGTGTGTCGGGGTGAGAGTGTGACTGGGTTGACTGGAGTTAGCCGTGTGACTGGGATTACAGTACCTCATAGCTCTCTCTCACAGCTGATGCGTGGCGGGAGGGGTTGAGGCCCTGCAGAGCCAGCAGGTGTAACTGAGGATACGGGTAGTTTCTGATCTCATGGACAACCTAGAGAGAACATACAGAGAGACAGTAAGGGAGTAATCTGGATACATTCTCCTCAACTCTGAGAAAATATCTTTGAATTTCATACAGATGCCAGCCATCCCTAAACCCAGTCTCTACAATGATCTATGGTGTAAAGACCAAATCAAAGACTACGGGTGGTACAACAAATATGGATGCCATGATTGCACAGATCATTGAACATCGCTTTAATTGTAAATGTACATTCTGTTCATTTAAATATTATGGCAAAAAGAGTTGTGATGATCTCACCACTTGGGTGGAGGCATTGTTCCTGGGGAAGTGATGCATCCTGGGAGATGTCAGGTAGTGATGGTAGTGCTGGGGCAGTGGGCGGACGTGGTACTGAGGAGGAGGGAGCCCCGCGTCCACACTCAAATCCCTGACCAAATACACAACAGAGGAGGAGAGATAAGAGAGAAACCAGTTAAACACAGACCCAACAAAAATCATTAACATTGATTGTCCTTGGATTCCCTACAGAGGGTAGTGCGTATGGCCCAGTACATCACTGGGGCCAAGCTTCCTGCCATCCAGGACCTCTATACTAGGAGGTGTCAGAGGAAGGCCCTAAAAATCATCAAAGACTCCAGCCACCCTAGTCATAGACTGTTCTCTCTGCTACCGCACGGCAAGCGGTACCGGAGAGCCAAGTCTAGGTCTAAAAGGCTTCTTGAAAATAAAAGAGAGCCGCACACTCTAGGAGCTCAGATGCAAACATTTTCGACAGCCAAGCTGTCTTCATCAGGGTTTGATCACAAACGCTGCGGGATGACTCATTTATATAGTGTCAAAAGACACAGGTGTCTGTAATCATGGCCAAGAGTGGCCTAATATCATTGGTTAATTATCAAATATTAAAATGGCATACAAAGAACAGCATACAAACAATAAATGGATAGCATACGATCATAAATTCATTTTAGACTACACAAGCTTACAAACAATTACAATGGCAAAGTCACAATAATCACAAGAATGGCTTCAGATCAAAGTCTACGTTGAGACCGAAGGGAGCAAGGGTCTTTAAGTTAAAGATCCAGGCAGCCTCTCGTTTTAACAATAAATTATCAAGTTCACCCCCTCTCCTAGGGAGGGTGACATGTTCGATGCCAATATAACGCAGAGACGAAATTGAGTGGCCTGCCTCCAAGAGGCTTCTTAACAGCTTCCACCCCCAAGCCATAAGACTCCTGAACAGCTAATCAAAGGGCTACCCAGACTATTTGCATTGTCCCCCCCCTCCCCCTCTTTTACGCTGCTGCTACTCTCTGTTTATTATCTACCTATAGTCACTTTAACTCTACCAACATGTACATATTACCTCAATTTACGTCGACTGACCCACACATTGACTCTGTACTGGTAGCCCCTGTATATAGCCTTGCTACTGTAATTTTACTGCTGCTCTTTATTTTTTACTTAACAGTTATTTTTCTTAAAACTGTATTGTTGGTTAAGGGCTTGTAAAGTCAGCATTTCACTGTAAGGTCTACCTACACCTGTTGTATTCGGCGCATGTGACAAATAATCCATCATGCCTGTGGGAACAGGTGACTCAAATTAGAAAATTAAGATTATCCACAGTCCAGGAGTAATGTTTGAGACTTAAATGGATACCTCAGTATTTTGTCAACTTCCCCGGAGTAAGATGCACTCGTGGATGCCATTTTTACTGGACTGTGTCCAGTAAGAAGGAAGTTAGAGCTAGTTTTGCTAGCCAATGCTAACTAGAGTTAACACAATGACTGGAAGTCTATGGGCATCTGCTAGAATGCTACCTCTAACTTCCTTCGTACTGGACATAAATGGTATACAAATGGTATCCACAAGTTCATCTGACTCTTGGGAAGTAGATAAAGGGCATATTTGCCAAAATCCCAAAGTATCCCTTTAACAATGAAGCCACATTATTGTATGAGTGCAAGCTGGCGTCTTACCAGTCTGTGCCTTCAGCCAGGTAGCGAGGCTGCTGGGCCGCAGGCTGTGGGGGGATGTGGAGGGCGGGAGCAAACTCGTAACCCGGCCGCAGTCTGTGGGGCTGGTGTCTGCTGACAGGACAACCAAAAAAGGTTTCTGTGCACATCATATTCCATGCCATATGTTGTGTGGATCTACAGATCCAATGGAAATGTCAACTCAACTTTAAAGCACTTTTGAGGTGTGAAAACACATGCCAAACTGAACTACCCCTCAAATATACTGTAGTTGTTAATACAAACCTTGACTTTTCTATAGCTTATGGAGGTACCCAAGTTACTATGGGAGTGCCGTGCTTAGCCAGAAACCAGGTCCCCATACCTGGAAGGTGGCATGATGCGCCGGTGCTGGGTCTCTAGGATCTGCTGCTGGAGGAGGTACTGCTGGTGTAAGGCCTGAGGTAGGAAAGGGGGGGCAGAAATGTCCTGGAACTGGGGTGTGGGGGGTAGGGGGTTGAGGGGCGGGTGGAGCTGGGGAGAATGCTGATGGCCAGGGGGAGCCAGGTGGGGGTTGATGCCCGACTGGGGCTGACCTGGGTGGGGCATTGGGAAGTCAATGGGCAGCTGGGCCTGGGGGCCTAGCTGGAAGTGCCGACAAGAGGTAGCATGGCTATGCTGCTGCTGCTGCCGGTTAAAGTGGGATCCTGTGGAAACAATGAGAGGGAGTCAGACACCTGAGAGAGAAACGGTAGGTTAGAATTTATTGTGTATGTGACATGGAGTGTGTGTTTGTGTGATGTAATTGTGTTTCTGTAGGAGGATCTTTACAAAAGCCCTAACTCTTACCTATGGTGAAACTTACATCGGGGGATAGGGAGATGTGGTGAAGTAACACATTCAAACCTGCATGGAAAATGTTAATACTTCCAAACACGGTCTATTATGGCATCATGTGACATTTGACCTTCTGGTTGGATTCTCACCTCTGGACATCTGACTCTTCGGCATTGTGCGTGCCCAGGATTGTGCATTTAAATTGTGTAACAGAGTGCTTTTTAAATTAATCTAGTTTTAAAATCTAGGGGTACCGGTAAAATATCTGAATGACCTTGAATCCCTTTGATAGAAATGCTGCCAGAAATGTTCTCCAACTTCAAGATCTACAGTGTGACATTCACATGAATGACATCATTGATCCACAGTGGGACAAAAGGCAGAATGTCTATTCCTAAGATGTTTATTTTTTTATGACACAAACGGTTCATCCTTTATAAATCACTGAGGATTTTAACAATGTGATAGCATTGCTGTGAGTGTGTCCTTTTTCTGATAACTGTTTCCCTTGCTGAACTGTGGGTAACATTATATAGCACAACATCAATGATGTGTCTGTTTATACATCACTACCCAGAAATATCTAACAGCAAATGCCAAGATGTGTAATATCTATGAGCACGAGTCAAGGCCAAGGCCACATAAAGCCTACAACATGTGTCGATCTCCTTCAAGAAATCAATTAAAATACTGCCTAGGCCTGTATCTTACTCTCACTGACACACACTGCTACCCAAACTTTTCCCCATGCATAGATTTGTTGGTGCAGAGGAAATAGCTTGACAGTACTTTCCCCTCTTCTAACCACAGCTATTTGGCAGCTGAAGAGAACAGGCTGCTGTTGAATCAGAGACTAGTACAGTGCACTACAGTTTCAGTACACTGTCTCCATACTATATAGGGCTGACAATTCTAATGGAAATAACATTGATAATTGATAGTAATGGGAATGGTTTGCAATTAGCATGAAGGTGGCCTAGGCTGCATTGTGACATTGATGGCAATATGACAAAATATGTTTGAAAGGGGAGAACACAATTTATAGGATGATATTTCGTAGTCAGTGACATGTTTTCCATTGCGGTAAATGCATTTTGGACTCGGGCAGCATGAGAAGTCCTGGAATAAGAACATCAAACAAATGTAAACTGAATCTATCCACTGAGCTATACGCAGCCTAGCACAAACATTGTGGGACGGATCTATGTATAGGCCTTTGTGAAAGTCACCTTCACCTTTTCTAACACGAAGAACATGCGAAAGTGTTGGTGGTAGAGTGGATAACACATTCAGATGAAAACAGGTGAAAGCCCTACAATTGAGAAAAAGGCAAAGTCTACATTGCATTTGGGTCATTAAGTTGGAGTAGACTTGAAGGTGCAGTGCTACAAAATGCCTTGTGAAATAGTCAAGGCTCTGTGATCTTTCAGAAACATCTGAATGGGGTGGGTTATTTTGTCTCACATTCAGCTCCTAACCAGTCACTAATCACAATGGTTAAATAATTTGATCCAAGGTTCAACTGTGGCACACTGCACTTTCAATTGTCTCAGTGGTACAATCACCATGAATGACAGGGGACAGACTCATTCAGGCCTTGTGATGATAAAAGCATTGAAATTGTCTATCTTTGTCACCGCGGGAGAGGTGGGTGGGGTGGAAGGGGGAAGGTAGGGACGAGGGGAGGGCTAAAGACAATAAATGGAAATCAGCAAGAAGCACACTGAAGGTTAGGAAAAATACTATATTCTTTATTGAAAAATATTAGTTTGTGGAATTTGTGTTTTTGTAATAATGATAATATAAACACCATGCAACAAAAATAAACAACATTGACTGAAGGCAAGGCCCACCATGCTCCATATAGGGTTAATAAGAACAGAAGCAGCATCTAATGAGCAGATGTGGTTGGCTACAGCACGGTGGGGTACATCTTTACTACAGAAAGATTACATTGGAATTTACTATTCAATGTAAAAAAAAACTAAATCATATGAATCATAATGTGACCATGCATTGAAAGTACCATTACCAGAACAAAAAGGTAAAGAGAGACCACAACCAAACAATAAAATACGTTATTACTCTACTAGAAGATTCACTGTAGCAGTGCAGGAGATAAGCATCCCTGTGAAATGGATAGCATTTTGTACTTTTGTTAGTGGGAAGGCTCATTGGGAAGTGAACAACCAGTGAGAGCATCTACACTTATAGCATTACGATTTGGTTTTGGCTTTAGTGAGCAAAAGGCCTGATAATTCAGTGTTTCAAAGATATTCATTTTCAAGAGGAACAAAAGGGTTACACAAATGGAGGCGGTTATGACAGGTTGTTGGGAACAGGTGAAGTGTACCAGTATTTATAAAATGTTGATGTGTTGTCTATTTTGAAATCACTCAGATGACCACGAGGATAACTATAATTGTGTGTGTGTGATCATATTCAATGAAATATGACAATGCATAAGCTTTACATGTAATTGTACATGTAAAAAGAATGCCAATTGGAGCAAAATATACTATTACTTAGCTACCTTTGTACAATGCATTTTCCATGGGGAAAAAATAAAGAAAATTTGCCAAATTCTGGTGTTCAGTAAAGCAGTGCAGAAATAGAATCCATGCAAAATGTATCCACTTTACAGGGATTTACAATAGGCTGTTGTCATAATCAAGACTGAATGGGAGGTACACAATGACATACATTTGATTCTCTTTAAGAGCTAAAAATGTGTTAAATCTACAACAACTTGACAAAGACAAAAAGTTATTATATAGGTGTTAGCTATTTGTTTTAGTTTTTCCACATATACTCTATGGTTGAATGATACATTTTTGTTGTTGTTATATATACACCAATGTCGTCTTCTGATGGAAAGAGGAAATGAAGAAGGGATTCAATACAGCTAAATGCAGAGAATAGGCAGAGGCCAGGCCACGCCACACCACACAGCAGCAGATGATCATTAGCTACACAATGGGAGGGACGACAAAGATCTGATAAATGCAGAATGTAGAGCCAGCCTCGAAACTATGAAACAGGAAATAAGAACAGAAATAAAAGCACAATGTGAAATAATTGATGCCACTGCATGAACTTAATATGCTACACTGTAGCCTAGACGGTTTATGCAACTTCATAAACTGGGTGGTTCACGCCCTGAATGCTGATAGCCGTGGTATATCAGACCATATACAATGTATATGACAAAATATTTAGTAATACTGCTCTAATTACTTTGGTAACCAGTTTATAATAGCAATAAGGTACCTCGGGGGTTTGTGGTAAATGGCCAATATACCACGGCTAAGGGCCGTATCCGGGCACTCCGCATTGCGTCACGGTTATGAACAGCAACTTAGCCGTGGTATATTGGCCATATACCACACACCCTCGTGCCTTATTGCTTAAGTATGTTTTGATACTGAATCAATGGGGAATTACTGTCTAAAATCAACTGGTGGATCAGCCTGGTCTCATAGACGAGACATAACATAGTAAAGGTAAACAAGGTAAATCAGGGACACTTAAATTAGTATTATATATTACGTTTAGTTAAATAAGACATACGATTACTTAAATAAAAACGAAAGTTTGTTGGTTGGTTGGTCAGGTGGGCGTATACCGTGAGCTCGAATCTCATCACAGCCAACTAGAATTTTAGCTACTCTGCAACTACTTAGCTAACCTTAATTAACCTAACTCCTGGCCGAGCTAACGTTAGCTATAATTCATAACATAGATGTTTGCATAAAATACATCATACATATCATACTAAATATGTATCGGATTTACTGCAAATACTGAATACGAAACGTTCAGACAACCTACATAGCTAGCTAAATTAGCTAACGTTACGTGTTTAAAGCTCTTCCTGACATTTTAAAATATGACAATTTAGCCTGTTTGTTAGCTAGTAGTTGCGATATAGCAAACATTCTTTAACTAGCTAGCTAATTGAATTAGTCATAAAATCCTCTTGGCAAGCAGTAAAGATGATCTTTAAATGACATCCTGGGATTAAATACATTCTCCCTACAAACAGACCGACCGAGCTAGCACTTTGTAACCAGCTAACTAACCTTCAAACAAGTTTGAACGTGTTTCACGCATTCCTCTCTGACATTTCACCACTGCCATTCATTTCAATGGCTGTGCTTATATGTATTGAAATAAAGCTGACTTACTACAATATCATGTCCAAAAATAGCTTAACGTTTAAAAAGGTAGCTAGCGTTAGCTAAATAGCATCGGTCAACGCGCGTCCATATAACAATTAGATAGCTAACGTTAGTTAGCTGTCAATAGCTACCCGAAAAGGCATATATATATATATATATATATATATATATATATATATATATATATATATATATATATGATCAGACCCATACTACCAAAATGTGTAATATGGTCGTGCAATTGTTAATAAAATGTAACGAATGAGAACATAATAGCCTTGTATGGCAAACATACTGTTTTGTCCTAGTTAGCTATCATTCGCTTTATATAGAATGGAACAGCTGTTTGGTAGCCAACTAGCTAAGACAACAACACAGTCGCTTGTTGGAATGGATCCTAAAAGAGATTTTCGACCAGGTTAGCGAGCAGCTTTAGCGATATTAAGATTAACAGGGCACACGTAATTGTTAAAGATAAATATATATAAATACCTCTATTTCTTACTGAGCCAAATACAGGAAGAACCAGATATCCGACATGCACTAAAACCATTATTGGATCCTTGTCTTGCCGCTGGGTTGATGAGAGATATAGCCCATGCAGATGGTCCGTTCCAACCTACATTCAAGCAGTTCTAGCACTGAGCTGACAGGCAACTGCTTCGTTGACAAAGCGTCGATGGATCGGTATTTTCACGTTTAGGAAATATTCAGTCCCACACATGGCCTCTAGGTTGTGTCGAATCCCCCCCAAAAAATGTCAGGCCCTTTATGATCGCTAGTGGGCGCTATTGTACCACTCATACATAGCGGTTGAAACGTGAACTCCGCTACAGTAGATGGCAGTAACGATTTGAAATGACAGGCTGTCATCACGGATGACATAAAATGAAGAAGAACGAAGCCGAAGCCCCCCCCCCCCCCCCCCCCCCCCCCCAGGTCATTCGCATACATAGAACACCATCTAAGTGAAACTAGCTGGTCTTTGCAGGTGGTGGAGGACAAGTCACATTCTCCCGTTAGAGATGTTATCCGTGCGAGTTGCAGCGGCTCTGGCCAGAAGCCTGCCCAGACGGGCTGGATTTGTGAGTATTGATTTGGTTGTTGAATGTAAGACCATTTGCATTGCACGAATTAAAATGTCAATGCAGTGGGTGTATGAAGGGTAGGCCTTTACAGGCCTCCACCTTCACGCGCTTGTCTAGAACGTCATGACCCAGCAAGGCATCTAATGCAACTCGACCTGCTGTCTTGATATTTATTTTATAACGTTACATTGCTGTTTGTAACTCATTCATTGCACATTTCATTTAGTTTTTTCCCTTTCAATGAATGCACTTATGCGCACTTCAACTACACTACGGTCCCGTAAAATGGCTGTGCTAGCTATGTAACGTTAGTTTAGCATGCTATCCGTTAGTTAGCTAAGTTCTGTGAAGGTCAGGGTCTTTCACATACAGAATGCACCGCCTTGCACAGAACAAGTTCATATAATTATAATTAGTTAACTAGTTTAGTTACTTGTTTTGAAAAATGTTTTTGTAATGGTGGTTTAACTGGCATAGCCAGCTGTCAAAAGAGAGGACATCTTGCGGACAACCTAGCTAACTAACAACCCTTGGGCTAATGCCTTGGGGCAAATGTTTTGATTTCAGTTCATTGTAACGCAGCTAGCGATTCCAATATACATAGTACGATTTATTTCCCATTGCATCAGTACAATAGCACTTGTCTTGAACAATAACTGACCATGCTTGCATTCATTCTAGGTGTCCAAGAATGTTGCCGCCGCCAGTGTAGGAGTGAATCACCTTCATACACACAGACCATGTCTTGCTGCAAAGACTGGTGCGTAAAGCGAATGATTGACTCAACGAATGACCTTTAGTTAATGACACTTACTATTTAGGTCAGAAATCCTGTTTTGCCACAAGTACCTATTTAAATGAGCAGGGGCCATCAGGATGTACACTTAAAGGTGCAGTGCGACACAATGCCTTGTAAAATAGTCTAGGCTCTGATCTTTTGGAAACATCTGTTTGGGATGGGTAATTTTTTTTATGTCACATTCAGCTCCTAACCAGTCACTATCAATTGTTGCTATTTCTCCCTGTACAAACATATAAAAGGGATTCCTCTATGGCTATATTATACTAACAAAAATGAGGAGTTATGTTGACTGTCAAGTTGAGTCCATATTTTGATGAGTGGGTTGTCTCCCAGGCACGGCTGAGGTGTCCTCAATCTTGGAGGAGAAGATCCTGGGGGCTGACACAAGTGCTGATCTGGAGGAGACTGGCCGTGTGCTCTCCATCGGTGATGGTATTGCCAGAGTGTACGGTCTCAGGAATGTTCAGGCTGAGGAGATGGTGGAGTTCTCCTCTGGGCTCAAGGTGCTGATCTAGACCGTTTATGAATTTAACTGAACCATGTTGCATTGAAAGAGCTTCTGTTCAATCTAACCACTGTCGTCTTCATAATTTCACCATTGTCTTCTATCCTCTTTTCTAGGGTATGTCTCTGAACTTGGAGCCTGACAATGTTGGTGTTGTGGTGTTCGGTAATGACAAGCTGATCAAAGAGGGTGACATCGTGAAGAGGACTGGTGCCATCGTGGACGTGCCAGTTGGTGAAGAGTTGCTGGGTCGTGTGGTGGATGCATTGGGCAATGCCATCGATGGAAAGGTGAGGGCAGATTTGTAAAAAATAGATGTTAAATTCTAGTTATTATTAGAATAGGACTTTTGTACATTGAGAATGAATGCGAAATAGAATGTATTTTTATACTCAAACCCCTTGAACACCACATAAGAAACAGGATCTCCTGTCTGATCCTTTCGGATCGAGTCCTTGGGTTGTGATTAGAGGTTGACTACAGCCTGGGCATATCAGGTCTGATCAGAATGACATTAACCCTACCATGTCCCTCAGGGTCCTCTTGGGTCTAGCATCCGTAGGCGTGTGGGTCTGAAGGCCCCTGGCATCATCCCCCGTATCTCTGTGAAGGAACCGATGCAGACTGGCATCAAGGCCGTGGACAGCCTGGTGCCCATTGGGCGTGGCCAGCGTGAGCTGATCATCGGTGACCGGCAGACTGGGTAAACACAGATGGCCAGATGCCATCTTAGAAAATACCTCTATTCCTTTAGTAGGGCTAACTGGGGATTGAGCATAGAGGTCGTCTGATTAATTGGCATGGCCGATAAATCAGGGACAATTTTAAGTTTTCATAACAATCGGTAATCTGCATTTTTGGAGATGGTTTTTTTATAAGATAAGTTTAATGCTAGCTAGCAACTTCCCTTGACTCCGTGCTGCACTCGTGTAACAGGTGGTCAGCCTGCCACGCAGTTTCCTTGTGGAATGCAATGTAATCGGCCATAATCGGCATCCAAAAACAGATTATGTAAACTTGAAATGGGCCCTAATTAATCCGACTTCTAATTTCAACCAATTGCTACTGCCTTTCATTCTACTTAGAAACCATGCCTTCATAATTGCTGTAATTATTAGCCATCATATGAGTTTCCATTCTACTGCTGCGTCTTTTCAGATTTGATTCCCCAGACGCTCCAGAGCACAAGTATACCAGCAAAGTAATCTAATACAAATTCCTTTTCCAATCTAACAGCAAAACCGCTATTGCCATTGACACCATCATCAACCAGCGACGTTTCAACGAAGGCAAAGATGAGAAGAAGAAGCTGTACTGTATCTACGTTGCCATTGGCCAGAAGAGATCCACTGTGGCGCAGCTGGTGAAGAGGTTGACTGATGCTGATGCTATGAAGTACACCATTGTGGTTTCTGCTACAGCCTCTGATGCTGCTCCCCTGCAGTACTTGGCCCCCTACTCAGGCTGCTCCATGGGAGAGTTCTTCAGGGACAATGGCAAGCATGGCCTCATCATCTATGATGATTTATCCAAGCAGGTGAGAAGGGGAAGTTGGGGCTGAGTGGAGTCTTGAGTGTGATGCTACTTCATGGAGGGAAAAAATAATGAGCTGGGCTCGCACAGTGACTTCATCCATGTTCAACAGCTGTATTCTCTCCCCTCCCTACTCTCCAGGCTGTAGCCTACCGTCAGATGTCCCTGCTGCTGCGTCGTCCCCCCGGTCGTGAGGCCTACCCTGGTGATGTGTTCTACCTGCACTCCCGTCTGCTGGAGAGGGCCGCCAAGATGCACGACAACTTTGGCGGCGGCTCCCTGACCGCTCTGCCCGTCATTGAGACCCAGGCCGGAGACGTGTCTGCTTACATCCCCACCAATGTCATCTCAATCACTGATGGACAGGTGGGTGTGATGTTGACTGGAAAATACGTCCATCCACATGTCAAAGATTAATGTAATCCCTAAACAAGAGGTGTGCTCTCTCCCCGGCAGATCTTCTTGGAGACTGAGTTGTTCTACAAAGGTATCCGCCCAGCCATCAACGTGGGTCTGTCTGTGTCCAGAGTTGGATCAGCTGCCCAGACCAAGGCCATGAAGCAGGTACGAACTGTGGTTCTGAAGGAGACTGTCTTTGGATAAATGCGGATCAACTTCCTTGCAGTTCATCAGTTAGCCCACAGTATATATTTTCTTTCACTTGAATTGGTCTCCTAAATCCATGATGTAATTGGTCCTTTCTTTGTAGGTGGCTGGTACCATGAAGCTGGAGCTGGCACAGTACCGTGAGGTTGCTGCTTTCGCCCAGTTCGGCTCCGACCTGGACGCTGCCACCCAGCAGCTGCTCAACAGGGGCGTCCGTCTCACCGAGCTGCTTAAGCAGGGACAGTACTGTGAGTGTCGCCACCGGTATGCTAAGAGTTTGATATTTTTGTTGTCCGCAAGGCCCACAATTTTTATTCAAATGGGTTTCTTTCCCTCCCATAGGCCCAATGGCCATTGAGGAGCAGGTGACTGTCATCTACGCCGGTGTCAGAGGTCACTTGGACAAGATGGACCCTTCCAAGATCACCAGGTTTGAGAAGGCCTTCCTTGGGCATGTCCTCAGCCAACACCAGGACCTGCTCACCACAATCAGGTAACACACATGGGACTACCACAATGATCTGAGTTATAAGTCAACAGTGGTTAATGTTAAAATGGTAACATGCGTTGATATACACTTCATCTGAACTGATGGGGCACCCTTGTTTCTTTCCAGGACTGATGGCATGATCTCACCTACAGCTGATGCCAAACTGAAGGAGATTGTGTTGACCTTCCTCTCCAGCTTTGAATAATGTGTGAAACTGCTCCTGGTCCTTCAGTGTGCTTGCTACCTGTCTTGGCCCCCGTTGTCCTGAACCTCCATGTTGGCCAGAACCTCCATGTACAGATTTCTCCAAAGAATAAATAAAATTTTACAACCCTGGAGAGCTGTGGTAAAATGTGACTTTATGGTAGGGTGTGCAGGTCCAGCAGATTTTTTACTTGGAAGGGTATAAATGATCATGTGAGAAAAAAAGGAGAATCCCTGCATTCTGTTCTGTTGCAGTGATGTTTCACCCACTTGGGGTCTTAATATACTAAAACTACCCTAAATACAGTATCTTAACTTCGTTCATGAATTTCACTTTCATCTTGTCAGAATAAAAACAGGGTGGTCTCAAAATATATTGATTTAACAGGACATGAATTGTCATTCTTGCACCTCGTGAAAAATGCAGCACATTCAGTCAAACATGGCGCATTTCAAAATTGATTGAAATAAATCTATGGGTTTGAACCCTTGTGTGTGGTGTTCGTTTTTATTATTCACCCAATGTTAGCAGGTCTGGACCAACAACATTATTGGGTTTTTAAAACGATACAGCATAACAATTTATGTAATTAATGTTGACCCATCAATTACAGCAAAATGGACAATCCCTTACATGGTTAATATTAGCCATTCACATCTGCTAGATCACATTTATCAATAGCACTATTTGTTTTTGTAAACCAATGTATTAGAAGTAAGACATGGGTGGAATAAATCATGTTTATCTTGAACAAATATAAATGAAATTAGGTTTTCATGTGTTTATTGCTTTGAACTGAACAAATTGGAAGGACAAATTTTACATAGTATTTTATGGAACTATTAAATGAGCCCCATTGAGAATGCATTAAGGCTGGTCTACACACATGAGGGACAGAATTTAACTGTTGCAAATCTATTTCTTTCACTTGCTGCATGTGTACTGTGTCTTTCTGTCTTTGGGTCCACACACATCGCAGCGCTTCTTGTTGCTACCGGCTCCAATCTGAATACACTTATTGAGATGTTAGTAACATTCCTGAACTCACGTAGTTACAGCAGGCCAATGTAGGAGAGTCAGACACACGCACATACTTCCGGTATTGGAGTTGTTGCTTCTGTAGGTTGGGCGGATGGGGCACCAGCATCCTCACGATGGCTGCGGAAGCTGGGGTCCTTGGGATATGTTGCTTCCTCTGGATTTGAGGTCTTACCAATGCCTTGCCCAGCCCCTTGAAAAAGCCCCCTCTGGAGCTTCCCTCTGTTCCAATATGGGTTCAACGCCATCCAGATGACAAACGTGTCATGTCAAGATGTTGAATATCACAAGAGGCCAGCGTAGGGTTCTACTTCTGCAGCTGTAGCCAGTCACCAGCTTGTCTACATTTTCCACCCCTCCTTTTGTGGCATTGTAATCCATTATGATTTCTGTTTTTTGATGCTCCTGGCCACAGATTCTCCCATCCCTATGCAGCGTACTCATGAGTACCACATTTTTGCCTTTCTTTGGCACGTAGGACACTAGGGATATGTCGGCCATGAACACAAACTTAGAGGAATCGATAGGCCTGTTCCGTGTATTCATCAGCTGAGGTGCGAGTTCTGGCTTGCTTTTTTGTACTGTTCCTACCATCGTCAGCTTCCTCTTGAGCTTCTGTCCCAGCTTATGTGAAGTGAAAAAGTTATTGCAGGTGATGTGACCACGGAGTCCCTGTGTCACGTCCAGAATAACCCGTATCCCTTGGTTCTTCTCAGGGGCTCCTCCATCTGGCTTCCCCGTATACACTTGCAAGTTCCACGCATATGATGAACCAGCATCACAGGCAGCCCAGTTCTTGATTTCATATTTTGTGGGTTTAGACAGTATGTACTGCCTGAAGGGGCAGCGACCCATAAATGGCATAAGCTGCTCATCAACAGTAATGTTGGGCGCAGGGCTGCTGATGGGCTGGTCCTGGGTCTGGCTGAGAGTCAATCTCATCCTCTTCTTCCAACTCACTGTCAGACTCTTTTTGGAAAATTCTTCACCTCCAAAGTGGAAGACGCTCCTTCCACACTAGCTTCTCTCTCTGCAAGAGTAGAGATTATTTTTGCCATACTGACTGATTGTGGTAAGGAGCCACACATGCAAAGCTATTTATTAGCTGTGTCCCTCCCCCAATTTGCACCTGGCTGGGGTAGGTTGCGGGAAAATATTGCATTTTTTACAATGTATCCAAATAATGTATTGAAATAATGTATTGTAGTAACATTGTGCAGGTTCCTGCAAGTCATTGTGTAGTTTCACACACTACAAAGGGTAAAGAGTGCGAGAAAAGCGGCATACAGGCAGACAGGCAGAGAGACAGACAGGTTCTTGGTGTTATGTTGAAACAGCAAACATTTTTGTTGAATTTTTACTTGTTTTCACCTACAGACACACTTTTATTACCCTCGGGTCCAGTGGACCCGAATACCACATATGTAATATAAATGTGTAGGGGGGTGCACAGTGTACACTCAATGAAAATGGGTTATTTTACATGTTATTCACAGAAAATGAGCCAAGGCCAATGAGTCTCATTCATTGTATCATTTTTCTTTGAGTAAACATTGAAAGTGGGTCCCACAGACCCGAACACCACACAAGGGTTAAATACCACTGCTGCAATGTCTATTGGGTAGTTCCTGTCAGGGCTCATGTGTAAACATTTCTGTAAAGCAGGAATGGTGGGTGTTACTTGTTTGATACAATGGAAGCAAAGGTATCCACATTTATTGTAAAACTCTTGCTATCACGTTTCCCAGATCTAGTACAGCACTTTGAACATTAGTCTGGACCAATACGGCTCTGCTTTCGTTTTGATTCATTCAACATGGCAAGTCCTAGTCGGCACATTGTGAGAACTGTACTACTCTTATTTGACCTTGCATTCCAAATGTTTTGAATAAGATGAAGTTTTACTCTTGAACATGGAATCTGTCAAATCCTTTGCTAATGTCATCCATTTGCCTCTCTGTAACCACCTACTGCAATGCTACTTTTATCCACCAGAGGGTAGTAGTTAGCCTGGCTAACATTCCACTCCTTGCCATTGAAAAAAGCAGCTAGTGGGGATCCCTAATAAATACAAATACAAAATTACCACTTAGTCTGGCTATCGGTCTTTTTAGCTAACATTCCACTCCTGTCATTTAAAATGTCATTTCAAAATGTCAAAATGTCATTTCAAAATGTCAAAATGTCATTTAAAATGACAGGAGTGGAATGTTAGCTAAAAAGACCGGTAGCCAGACTAAGTGGTAATTTTGTATTTGTATTTATTAGGGATCCCCACTAGCTGCTTTTTTCAATCTGATTCTACTGCTTAAATCAGTATCCTGATGTGGAATAGAGTTCCATGTAATCATGTCTCTATGTAGTACTGTGCGCCTCCCATGGTCTGTTCTGGACTTGGGGATTGTGAAGAGACCTCTGGTAGCTTGTCGGACCTGCCCTGTTGATGGTGCTGTTAAGAAGGTAGAAACTAGGGCCTGTAGGACCTGCCTTGTTGATAGTGCTGTTAAGAAGGTAGAAACTAGGGCCTGTAGGACCTGCCTTGTTGATGGTGCTGTTAAGAAGGTAGAAACTAGGGCCTGTAGGACCTGCCTTGGCGATGGTGCTGTTAAGAAGGTAGACACTAGGGCCTGTAGGACCTGCCCTGTTGATGGTGCTGTTAAGAAGGTAGAAACTAGGGCCTGTAGGACCTGCCTTGTTGATGGTGCTGTTAAGAAGGTAGAAACTAGGGCCTGTAGGACCTGCCTTGTTGATGGTGCTGTTAAGAAGGTAGACACTAGGGCCTGTAGGACTTGCCTTGTTGATGGTGTTGTTAAGAAGGCATAGCAGAGCTTTATTATAGACATACTTCTCCCCATCTTAGCTACTGTTGTATCAACATGTAGTTGGTCTTCTGGTTGACTTCACTTCAGGAGTGCAGGCAATATCATCTATATAACAAACATGAGACATGTCTGGCATTTTATTTTTTACTTTTGCACTCAAACTGTTCTAAACATTAAGTTGTGCATTTTAGAGAATGTACCTAGTTGATTCATTTGAACACTTCAGTTGTAGAATGCATCACCCAAAGCATCACTCATTGCTTGGCAAGAGGGAGAGAGCAACATGTGACAGTTTGAATGGGGCTTCTGTCAAAGAGGACTATTGTCTGGGTCAAAATAGTCTCGTTCCCAGCCGTGTGTACCACTATTATCCGGGTCAGAACAACGTGTGACAAAGGAAAAACCAAAAGAGGCATCCCAGTGTCAGACATTGTTGCATTTCGTACTAAGGTGATGCTGGGTATATATATAAAAAAATCTAATCACAATTTACCATGAGTGAGTCCAACATAAAATGCAAAAAGACAGTTGAAATGTATGTGTTTTTTGCGTTTAGTACCCTGCATCTGGAATTTCAATTAGTCCAGGCAGACAGTAGGCTTATGTTTATGGTATTAAAAACAGCATATTTATACCACTTTGCACATTTCACACATACTTTATTAACCATGTAATTAATATGTTATACCATGTAACACATGGAACACTTTGAACTTAACTGGTTCATCTTCTAGAGAGATGTAGCAGTGTTGTATTTTATCCTAGATCTTTCTCAGACATGCACCGAGGCATGAGCTGTTTTGACCTTCTATTAAATCAACTAAACTATACCAGCTTTTATAGTCAGTTTCCAAATGCAAAAGCCACATGAACATACATTTATTTGTCATGTGATCATTTCACATGAATATCACACGATGAACATGACGTTTCCTTCTATTCAATATCTTCGATTTTGTATGCAGTATATTTCCCTTTGTAGTCTCATGACAACATTGAATCAGAAAAATCTAATAATATCCTTTCAATATTATTAAAATCATCTCTTTGTAAATTGTCATTCTCTGGACAGGTCCCCCATTAATCTGTAGTATTAAGCTCTACTTTGGTGAGAGGCTGTCCTTTAGAACATCAAATATTGATTGACAGAGGAATAGAACGTGTCTGGTAGGCTGGAAGGAACCAAATGACTCCTACTGTCACACAAAATAGAAGTGATCTCTTTTCAGACCAAAATCACAATGGAGAAAACCCTCCATTAGGGCCCAGAGTGTTTCCTGGTTAGATCACAGGGCCAGGAAAAGTAATGGGACATGAAAGTCATGTACAGGGTAGAGGAGAGCCCTAAAGCAGAATTCGCTCAACCTTATAACGCTCTGTAATTAGACATGGCATGAAGACATTGTTCAAATAGATCCCTAGCAGGTGATCGTGCTGTTATCCAAACCATACTATACTGTCCTTCTCTGAGTACTCAACAGTTAATAATCGCAGAGAGCAGGCCATACTGAAAGCCTATAGCTTCTACAGACAGTAAAAATGGTAGTACCTCACTGCTTGCGCGGTAATTTAGGTAAAACACATTTTTACCGGACAGCAACTAAGCACCGACAGCAGATGTTAGTTAAAGGTGAATTATGGTGCAAGTTACATAAGAATGTGTTTGATTTGAATGTGATTTCGTTCTCATTTGCATGCCCATAGTTTATATGTGTGTGGCTGACAGGTGAGGACACACCCACATTGGGAAATGGGATGAACAACAGAGACAGAACACAAATATTTCCAGACTTGCGGTGAGTAGCCTACGCCTCTAGTCTGTATTGTGGCTTTTGAGCAGTCATTGGGAATATGTTCCTTGTGTTCAGAACTCACCCTGCCTTCCCTCCTGAGCCTCTGCGGCCCAGAGGCCCCACTTAACTCTCATTTCAAAAAGAGACCCTTTATGTCAATGGGACATCCTGGTTAATTAAAGGTTGAAGAAATAACAAAAAGCAGCCTACCCAGGCTATTTGACAGGTATGGGTTTGGCCTTTCTGTATGGCTAGTTTCTGTCTCTGATGATCTCACAAAAACAATGCACATATTTCTACAGTTTACAAAATGTGTCTCAGACACAGCACTTTTCCTCGTACCAAAGAAGATAAATGGAATGCCATCTTTCTTTATCTCAGATCACAGATACAGGTTTTACAACAGTACTTCAAAAAAGATACAACAAACTGTAAAAAAAAAAAAGTGAATTTGTGTAGTTGCCATCATGATTTCTACTATTGGACACATTTGTTAGGAGTTTGCAGGGAGCTTTGAGCAAGTAGCAGCAACAATCTGGCTAAGGCAGTATTACAAAATATATACAGTACATAGTACATCATTTCAGATTTCAATAAGTCTCCTGGCTTTCATTTAAGCTTTGGGACAGTAAGGGTTCACAGATGTAAGACTTGTTATTGGCCTGGCTACACACCAGTGGAGCCTGCTGAGGGGAGGATGGCTCATTATAATGGCTGGAATGGATTGTAATAGATGGAATGGTATCAAACACATGAAAACCACTCCAGCCATTATAATGAGCCTTTCTCCCCTCAGCAGGCTCCACTGTTGCACACATGGACACTCTGCTCACTGTAACAACTGGGATTCCATTCATTTCAAACAAAAGCTTCAAACCAATGCAAACACAACAGCTCCAACCAACTCAGACCTCGCAGCCTAATGCAAAGACCAGAAACCCAATCCACAGATCATTAGCTCTACACACCAAAGGAGACAGCCTAGGCAAGATCATTGGCACTGAGAGGGCTAGCAGCTGTCTGCAGGGCTCTGTCAAAGTGACCACCACAACAGCCAATGCCAATGAACTGCAATGCATTGAAATAAATAACCATAGTCCTCCGTAGCGGATGGCAGGTAGTGGTAGCTAGCTTAGCTTAGCAATCAGTCCTCCATGCGTTGTCTGCTACAGTAAGTCATGTTGTGGCCAAAGCTTCAGTTTGTGCTTCCATAGTGGTTCTCATTATCTGGGTTGTCCTGGAGACTGGTTTCGGACGTCTCCTCTTGTATCTCTACTGGATCAACAGGCCTCTTGAAGAAGTCGGACGCATAGAACACCTGTGTTGGTAGAGCAGAGAACATGATTTGTTTATACAATGGAGACAAAAACTGAGAAAACGACCATGATACAACCATGAATGTGTGTGATGTTGTCTCTAAGGGAATGAGAATAAAAGGTTTATTTGCTAATTCCTTTATGTGTTTATCCTAGTTATGCTAGTGCCCTTGGTGGTAGCATGTTCATTGCTGTATTAAATTATAGCCTACAGCTAGCTACCCACCGTGAGTATTGCGGCTATCGCCCCCTGCAGGAGGCCAGTAAGTACGTCACTCCAGTGGTGTTTGTAGTCAGAGATGCGCGACAGTCCCACGTAGACGGACATTGCAATCAGGAAGAACTGTATGGTGGGTCTGAGGAGCCTGGCCCACTCTGTCTGCAGTCTGGCCTGGACATACAGCTACAAGAGGAAAAGAAGGACACCATCAACATCATGAAAGGGAGCTATTGCTCAGGGCCGAAGGAACTGTTGTAGCCTCCCTGTTAGTACTGTATGTAACAATTATCTACTATACTTACTGCAAGGAACAGCATACAGTACATAGAAAAAGATGAGTGACCAGAAAAGAAGGAAAGTCTGTAAAAACAAAAAGACAAAAGAGATTAGGGGAAGCTACAGCATGGCAAACACCTTTTGAGCTTGCATTTCCCAGTTAAAAGTTTTTCCATTTTGATTTTGTAGCAATGCCTTCTCTTGGGATGTATCCCAGGTTTTGAGATATAACCCTCGAAGCCCTTACTGTACCTGGCCTCATCTACCATATCCTTGTCCCCGGTACAGGTGAAGTTCTCGATATAGCCTCCGGCCCTGCAGTTGATATGGTCCCACACAGGCTTACACACAGCCAGGAAGTGCGGCCGCAGTCGACCAATCGAGTACTTGGCAATATCCGTCAGTGATTGGCTAGCAGCAGCCCCGAATAGGAAGCTGGCCACTGCTTTATAAATGCGCACCACGTAGTTAGTCCCCAAGGACGATTTGGTTTTGACACGAGTCATATAGACGCCAAGGCACTCACCACTGACTATCTGTAACAGCAAGAAAGTCATCTTTAACTGAGGTCAATTGAATATGTTAACATATTGTCTCATATAATTGCAGTTTTACCACAAACCTTTAAAACACACATGCCTGATATGTTGATGACATTTTGAGGAGAATATATGAGAACAGGGCAGAGGTAATGACTTACCACAATCAGTGTGAAAGGGATCATGACTCCCCCCAGTAACTGGTAGGATATGGTGTCCTCTTTCAGGGGGTATCTGATGGACTCATCATTACAGAAGAAACCCCTTTTAAAGGGATTGTGCTGAGAGGTGAGGATCACAAAGGGAAGTCCAACTGGAGAGAGAAAGATAATCAGCAATAGTCTCCTTGTTCAAACTATCTTTTGTAATTCTGTACAACAAGCTTTTGACCAAATGTTTTTATCAAAAGTCACAGGAGAAATGAACTTGCTAGGCAAAACCCGATACAAAACAATAACCAAATAAGACGTGCTTGTTCATGTTTTCACTTGATTTGGTTAGTCCATTTCTCTCCCTCCCTCTCACTTTACCAAATAGCCCAGCCATGGCCAAGTTAACAAATGAAGGTAAAAGTCAATATAATGGAGGAGGTAGAGTCTCCTAAATAACTAATAGAGTCCAGGATGTGAGTGGACAGCACATCAACTAATTGATTTGACAGAGTTGTCATGGAGATGCTGGCATGGATGTCTAAATGCTTCTAATGATGTCAGTCAGACTCACTCAGGCACACAGTCTAACTGACCTCTAACAGTTGGGATCACTTTCTCACACTGCTCTGCTCTCATCTGATTTCTATCTCGCTCCTCTTATTCACTGTCCACAACATTAGGCCTTCACCAAGAGAAATATGGAAATCTAGGCCTAACTATCCAATGTGACACCAATGGGATATTACCCATTGGTAATCAATGTCAGAAGCCTGGCATTCTCAACAACACTAACAGAAAGATATAGAAGAGTCAGTGGGGGTGCTGCTGTGGACCAGGAGTGGGGAATGCAGACAATGAAAGCAAATGCTGAAAAATAAGTTCAAAAGAGTAGCAGTAGAATTCCATGTCCTGATATCTCTTTCTGTCTCTCAAGGTAAGCCCTCTCTCTTGTATCATTCATTTGCACACAGAAGGCGACATAGACTAGTACGGCCCACTGTTTCCACCGCACAGCGCATTTCATCAGCTTCTATGTTTAACAGAGTTTGTTGTAAGTTCAAAGTAGGTTTGCTGTTTCTTAAAATATCCTTTTATTCCCACTTCCAAACTTCACAGATACTTAATTTGCTGTTTGTATCACGCAGGTTACACAACCAGCAATTGTTCTAAGCATTAGAGTGTACGTGAATAGGAGTGCTTCATTTAGCTATCTGTTCCACCCTCTGGCCAACTCTGTTGGCAGATTCCAGCCAAAATGAGATAACTAGCAGACACAGGTCTTTGATTAGAGCTTGTCCTGTTATGTTGGGGAGTATGGACACCATATGCCATCCTTTGTAAAACATTCTGACTGCATCTAATTGATCACAAAGGGTGAAAAAGAATCCAGAACAACTCCAGTATAGAATATTGCTCAAAGGGATTTTAAAAGTGCTACACTAGCCACTAACCAAGTCACTCGTAGGCAGACTTACCATCCTTTTAGCTTCATTTTAAGGACCATGATGTGAAATATAGAGATTTGGCAGAAGGGTAAACACCAAAACACAGGTTTTCTGAGGTTTGAGTTGTTTTGTGTTTTTGCTATTTGTTTCTGTGTAACTAAAGTTGTTGCAGGATTTTGTGTAACGAATGACAGCATGACACTACTATATTATGAGAGAAACAAGTTTGTTTATGTCATTGAGCAGAGATGGCCAACTATCTTAAAACATCCTAAAAATAAGAAATGTTCTCCCTCCTGCTTCCATATTTTAAAAAGCAAGGTTCCCTGGCAAGTCTTGTCAAGACATCGTACTCAGTGTTGACCACAATGAGTTCAGAGACTACAAAAACAATGGTCTTGTCGAAAACCATTACATGCGACCCAGACCCTTACCCAGAGTATCAAGACCCAGATCCAAACAGAGTTTAGATCAACACCAGTTGCGGACTTACCATTAGGCGGAAGAGGCAATGGCCTCAGGCCACACATCAGGGGCTTCGTGAGCTGGACATAATAAAACATTTAAAAAACATTTTTTTCTGCTTGAAGCCCACAGTTGCTATGCTGGATTTAATTGTCATTTTTTTGTCAATGAACTACACAAAATACTCTGTCATGTCAAAGTGGAAGAAAAAAACATGAAAAATAAAACACTAATATATCTTGATTACGTAAGTACACCTTAACTGTACAATATTTGCACATTGTTATTTAAAAAATTCTTCAAGCTCTGTCAAGTTGGTTGTTGATCATTGCTAGACAGACATTCTCAAGTCTTGCCATAGATGTCAAGCTAAGTCAAAGCTGTAACTATGCCACTCAGGAACATTCAATGTCGTCTTGACAAGCAACTTCATTGTATATTTGGCCTTGTGTTTTAGGTTATTGTCCTGCTGAAAGGTGAATTTCTCTCCCAGTGTCTGGTAGAAAGCAGACCGAACCAGGTTTTCCTCTGGGATTTTGCCTGTGCTTAGTTGTATTCTGTTTCTTTTCATCATAAAAAAAAACTCCCTTGTCCATGCCGATGACAAGCATACCCATAACGTGATGCAGTCACCATCATGCTTGAAAATATGAAGAGTGGTACTCAACGATGTGTTGTGTTGGATTTGCCCCAAACATAACACTTTGTATTCAGAACATAAAGTACATTTCTTTGCCACATTTTTAGCAGTTTTACTTTAGTGCCTTATTGCAAACAGGATGCATGTTTTGGAATATTTTTATTTTGTACAGGATTCCTTCTTTTCACTCTGGCAATTAGGTTAGTAAAGTGGATTAACTACAATGTTGTTCACAGCCATTAAACTGTAACTGTTTTAAAGTCACTATTGGCCTCATGGTGAAAACCCTGAGTGGTTTCCTTCCTCTCTGGCAACAGAGTTAGGAAAGATGCCTGTATATTTGTAGTGACTGGGTGTATTGACACAATCCAAAATGTAATTCATAACTTCACCTTAGTCCAAGGGATATTCAATGTCTCCTTTTTTTGTACCCATCTACCAATCGGTGCCTTTCTTTGTAAGCCGATTGAAACCTCTATGGTCTTTTTGGTTGAATCTTTGTTTGAAATTCACTGCTCGACTGAAGGACCTCACAGATAATTGTATGTGTGGGGTACACAGATCAGGTAGTCATTCAAAAATCATGTTAAACACTATTATTGCGCACAGAGTGAGTCCATGCAACTTATTATGTTACTTGTTAAGCATATTTTTACTCATGAACTTATTTAGGCATGCCATAACAAATGGTTGAATAGTTATTGACTCAAGACATTTCTGGTTTTAATTTTTAATTAATTTGTAAAAACATAATTCCACTTTGACATTATGGGGTATTGTGTGTAGGCCAGTGGCACAACATCTCAATTTAATAAATGTTTAATTCAGGTTGTAACACAACAAAATGTGGAAAAAGTCAAGTGATCTGAATACATTCTGAAGCCACCGTAGGTCATTAAGGGGCCTGAATACTTTCTGAAGCCACCGTAGGTCATTAAGGGTCTGAATACATTCTGAAGCCACCGTAGGTCATTAAGGGTCTGAATACATTCTGAAGCCACCGTATGTCATTAAGGGTCTGAATACTTTCTGAAGCCACCGTAGGTCATTAATGGTCTGAATACTTTCTGAAGCCACCGTAGGTCATTAATGGTCTGAATACTTTCTGAAGCCACCGTAGGTCATTAAGGGTCTGAATACATTCTGAAGCCACCGTATGTCATTAAGGGTCTGAATACTTTCTGAAGCCACCGTAGGTCATTAATGGTCTGAATACATTCTGAAGCCACCGTATGTCATTAAGGGCCTGAATACATTCTGAAGCCACCGTATGTCATTAAGGGTCTGAATACATTCTGAAGCCACCGTAGGTCATTAAGGGTCTGAATACATTCTGAAGCCACCGTATGTCATTAAGGGTCTGAATACATTCTGAAGCCACCGTAGGTCATTAAGGGGCCTGAATACATTCTGAAGCCACCGTAGGTCATTAAGGGCCTGAATACATTCTGAAGCCACCGTAGGTCATTAAGGGTCCTGAATACATTCTGAAGCCACCGTAGGTCATTTTGAATATTTTGAAGCCACCGTATGTTTAGGGTCTTACATTCTGAAGCCACCGTAGGTCAGTTAAGGAACAACATTCTGAAGCCACCGTATGTCATTAACGGCCTGGGAACAGTGGGTTAACTGCCTGTTCAGGGGCAGAACGACAGATTTGTACCTTGTAGGTCATTAAGGGTCTGAAACATTCTGAACCACCGTAGGTTACTAGTCCAACGCTCTAACCACGTAGGCTACCCTGCCACCGTAGGTCATTAAGGGCCTGAATACATTCTGAAGCCACCGTATGTCATTAAGGGTCTGAATACATTCTGAAGCCACCGTAGGTCATTAAGGGTCTGAATACATTCTGAAGCCACCGTAGGTCATTAAGGGGCCTGAATACATTCTGAAGCCACCGTAGGTCATTAAGGGTCTGAATACATTCTGAAGCCACCGTAGGTCATTAAGGGGCCTGAATACATTCTGAAGCCACCGTAGGTCATTAAGGGGCCTGAATACATTCTGAAGCCACCGTAGGTCATTAAGGGGCCTGAATACATTCTGAAGCCACCGTATGTCATTAAGGGGCCTGAATACATTCTGAAGCCACCGTATGTCATTAAGGGTCTGAATACATTCTGAAGCCACCGTAGGTCATTAAGGGGTCTGAATACATTCTGAAGCCACCGTAGGTCATTAAGGGGCCTGAATACATTCTGAAGCCACCGTAGGTCATTAAGGGGCCTGAGCCACCGTACTTTCTGAAGCCACCGTATGTCATTAAGGGGCCTGAATACTTTCTGAAGCCACCGTATGTCATTAAGGGGCCTGAATACATTCTGAAGCCACCGTAGGTCATTAAGGGCCTGAATACATTCTGAAGCCACCGTAGGTCATTAAGGGCCTGAATACATTCTGAAGCCACCGTAGGTCATTAAGGGGTCTGAATACATTCTGAAGCCACCGTAGGTCATTAAGGGGCCTGAATACATTCTGAAGCCACCGTATGTCATTAAGGGGCCTGAATACATTCTGAAGCCACCGTAGGTCATTAATGGTCTGAATACATTCTGAAGCCACCGTATGTCATTAAGGGTCTGAATACATTCTGAAGCCACCGTATGTCATTAAGGGTCTGAATACATTCTGAAGCCACCGTAGGTCATTAATGGTCTGAATACATTCTGAAGCCACCGTAGGTCATTAAGGGGCCTGAATACATTCTGAAGCCACCGTAGGTCATTAAGGGGCCTGAATACATTCTGAAGCCACCGTAGGTCATTAAGGGGCCTGAATACATTCTGAAGACACCGTATGTCATTAAGGGTCTGAATACATTCTGAAGCCACCGTAGGTCATTAAGGGGCCTGAATACATTCTGAAGCCACCGTAGGTCATTAAGGGGCCTGAATACATTCTGAAGCCACCGTAGGTCATTAAGGGGCCTGAATACATTCTGAAGACACCGTATGTCATTAAGGGGCCTGAATACATTCTGAAGCCACCGTAGGTCATTAAGGGTCTGAATACATTCTGAAGCCACCGTAGGTCATTAAGGGGCCTGAATACATTCTGAAGCCACCGTATGTCATTAAGGGGCCTGAATACATCCCTTGCCTTCGAGACGTTCTGTGTCTTTTTGTTGTTGTTGTTGTTGGGACCGTATGGTCATTAAGGGTCTGAATACATTCTGAAGCCACCGTAGGTCATTAAGGGCCTGAATACTTTCTGAAGACACCGTATGTCATTAAGGGGCCTGAATACATTCTGAAGCCACCGTAGGTCATTAAGGGTCTGAATACATTCTGAAGCCACCGTAGGTCATTAAGGGGCCTGAATACATTCTGAAGCCACCGTAGGTCATTAAGGGCCTGAATACTTTCTGAAGACACCGTATGTCATTAAGGGGCCTGAATACATTCTGAAGCCACCGTAGGTCATTAAGGGTCTGAATACATTCTGAAGCCACCGTAGGTCATTAAGGGTCTGAATACATTCTGAAGCCACCGTAGGTCATTAATGGTCTGAATACATTCTGAAGCCACCGTAGGTCATTAAGGGTCTGAATACATTCTGAAGACATTGTGGGTCATTTTTCTGTTATTAAAATGTAATCTTCTTCCTTTTCTTTTCTCATTGCTGAAGCTTCATTTCAATGAAAGTCACGTTTGCAATCATATCATGTGATGCACACGAACTGTCATAAGAAGTATATACTGATTCAAAGGGGGTGTGGAAGATTTCAAAACCCCTCCATGGTAGGATACACATGAGTATCCTCGATGAAAGGTAGGCCTGAGGCCTCCAAATCACTAAGAGTACCCCTGAAGACTCCATCTTTGCAGTCGAGGGTCACAGAAATGTACCCTAATTTGAGAATCACTCATATACATATACACAAAGTTATTTCCTGGTCAAGACATGGTAAAGAAAAACTCCAGGTTATTATATTACACAGTCTTACTGTGTGTTGTCTTGTATGCTATTATAACTGTGGTACTGACCACAGCAGTGTAGCCTATCTCTAGTGGATGAGCAATAGAATGAATCAGCAGCGAAATAGGACACCCATTCATTCAGACTTAGCAAAGCATATTTGCAATAAAGTTGTAATAAAAGAGATACCTCAATGGGACTGGTGTTTAGGCTGCAGTTGTCTGGTGCATAATAACTTCTCACAGAAAAGGGAACTATAGGCCATGACACTGCCAACAACAACTGTATAGTACGTAGGCTACATACCGAGAATAAGGCAGGTAACGTCGAGAAGGATGAGTGGGATTCTGCCCGTTTCAAACATGTTGCGTCTCGGGACTTCTGTCTGACAAATCCGTAAACTCGTGAGCGTTCGGCTGCTGTCGGCTTTCTTCCGGCGAGATGAGAGACAGTTTATCTGTCGAACATGCCTGGCAATTGTGTTAACCCAGGGGAACCGTATACAGTCTCGTTTATAAACTACTCCTAAAATCTTTACGTTGTCAATCCCTTACCCTTTAAAATTGTCACAGCCCAACTTCATAATAAACGGATTTTTCAGCGAAAGACGCTCGTAATCTTCTGGCCGGTCTCGTACGATGCTCCGGAAATAACACAGGCAGGCCTCCAGTTGTGGTAATGATAGGGCAGTGGACTCAGGTGAAGAGCCTATCGTGTGCTTGCTAGTGAAATACGACAGCCGTCGCCCAATGCTTGACTGGCTCCATCCCCTCCCCTTTGCTATGGAAAGTTGAGGTAACGTCACTCTTGCTATTATTGGAAACTCCACGGCTAGAGGGTGGGAAAAGTGTTCAATGGAACAGCACCAAACATTATCAATTAATTTACTCTGATTATGTTGACCAATTCTTAATGTAAGGATGATGATAACAGAAGTGTATATTTTTTCCATACATTTTTACAGGGGCGCAAGTTTCACTGGGGACGGGGGGACATGTCCCCCCACATTCTCTAATTGCATTTTTGTCCCCCCCACTTTTAGTATTGGAATGTGACAGTGGCAACCCATCATTCAGGGCCCCACCTTTTTCCCCTGTTTTGCATGCTATATTGACGTTAATATGTGTCACATATCAGTTTGCAAACAATGTAAAAAATAAAATAAAAAGTTAATAAAGCTCCATATAAACCTGGTCTCTTTTTTGCTTTCTTGAGTAAGTCAACTCCAAAATGCAGGTGTTTCAGCCTAGCTCAGTGCTTTCTGTGGTGTTGGGCCAGCCAGCGGAAAATATGGAGAGTAGGTGTTGGTAATGTTCTCTGGTTGCGTCGTGATTGGGCAATGTTCTCTAGTTGCGATGGGATTGGCTCAGTGTTCTGTCACTCATGGGGACACTACATCACTGCCAAATCTAAGGGTAGAGCTCGAAAATTCAAGCCCATTGAGTGCTGCCATAGAGTTACATTAGAAGTGCCCATCCAAGAAGGCTCAAGGTCATTGGCCACAGATAAAATGACATCAAATCACCTTATATCTACAGTAGCTTTGACTGGACTGTCATACTATCAAAATCTTAGCTAGCAAGCTTGCATTCATCATTATGAATCAAGTCGACAATCTACTGGCAAATGCTTTTTAATCCTTGTCATATGAAAATAAATAATGAAGCGAAATTATTGATAAAACGTATCGGTGCTCACCGGCCATTGGACATAAACATTGGAAATCGCAAATTCAGCAATGAGTGGTTTGCAAAGCGACCTATTATACAGTGGAGTGGGTTTGTGGTTCCAAGTCTGGGTTTAAGGGTCTCTTTTCCAAGATTGAAAACATAAATATTCAACATAGGCCATGCTGTCAATCCAGCATGACTTCTGCTGCACTCAAAACAACTGTAAACTCATAACTGGGAAATCTGACTTCAGTGAGTTTAGTTAAGATACATGACAACTCTGAAAAAAACTAGCTCTGACTGGGAAAATACATTTTGAATGGTCATCCAACTCGGAGTTGCATATCTGGAACTCGGGCCTCTTTCTAGAGCTCTGACCTGAAGATCACTGATCTGATCACTGATTCAACCCTGATTCAATCTTGTTTTTTTAAACGATTTTCCAGATATCTTGAGAGCACCATAAATAGAGAGAATGCCAGACTTTGTTAGCAAAATTTGCCCACAAAGGACCTCTGCGCCCCCTTCCTGTGCAAGTGAGTCCAAAAATGCCTTGTATGCTGCTGCATGAATTATGTAATAAGCCAGGGAGATAGCTAAGAAAGTAATACTAAGTGTATGTTATGTTGTACACTGTTAGTAGCCCATGTTCCTCACACTCTTTTCCATTAATTTTGCCTACGGTTCTTACTTGGTGGTGCACATGTAGCCTACAGTCTGTTTTAGAGAAATGTAATCATGGAATATTGTAAGAGCTTTCATTGTCTGCTTATAAACTCGGCAAAAAAATAAACATCCTCTCACTGTCAACTGCTTTTATTACCAGCAAACTTAACATGTGTAAATATTTGTATGAACAGAAATGGAGTATTGTGTCCCTGAACAAAGCTGCATTAAGTACTACAGTGCATCTCCTCCTCATGGACTGCACCATATTTACTAGTTCTTGCTGTGAGATGTTACCCCACCCTTCCACCAAGGCACCTGCAAATTCCCCAACATTTCTGGGGGGAATAGCCTTAGCCCTCACCCTCCGATCCAACAGGTCCCAGATGTGCTCAATGGGATTGAGATCCGGGCTCTTCGCTGGCCATGGCAGAACACTGACATTCCTGTCTTGCAGGAAATCACGCATAGAACGAGCAGTATGGCTGGTGGCATTGTCATGCTGGAGGGTATGTCAGGATGAGCCTGCAGGTAGGGTGCCACATGAGGGAGGAGGATGTCTTCCTTGTAACGCACAACGGTGAGATTGCCTGCAATGACAACAAGCTCAGTCCGATGATGCTGTGACACGCCGCCCCAGTCCGCGACTGACCCTCCACCTCCAAATCAATCCCGCTCCAGAGTATAGGCTTCGGTGTAACGCTCCTTCGACGATAAACGCACATTTTACCATCACACCTGGTGAGACAAAACCGCGACTCGTCAGTAAAGAGCCAACACACACACACACACACACACACACACACACACACACACACACACACACACACACACACACACACACACACACACACACACACACACACACACACACACACACACACACACACACACACACACACACAGAGAGAGAGAGAGAGATAGAGGGTAAGGAGGAAGGAAGAGAGAGAGAGAAATGGTTTTGAAATATTGATTATGTTGCAATGCAAGACCAGAAAGAACACAAATATTGACATACATGCTCATCTACTCCCAAATCATGTAAATCCAATGATATTGCATGCAATCTGCATTCTTTTAATTAGGCTTCTTGATCCTTCTATCCAGGTAATGGGCTCCAAGTCAGTTGGTTGGTTGGGTCCCGGACAGTTCTTCTTGGTTTGTAAAGCTTGGGTTATGGCTACAAACATTTTATCTATTAGGTGTGTCAAAACACATCATGTTTGGGAACCCACTGCTTAGGTACCCAAATGTGGTCACCAGCTTGAAATGAAGGTGTTGTAACACGTGGTCTGCCACTGCGAGGACGATCAGCTGTCCGTCCTGTCTCCCTGTAAGGCTGTCTTAGGTGTCTCACAGTAAGGACATTGTAATTTATTGCCCTGGCCACATCTGCAGTCCTCATGCGTTCTTGCAGCATGCCTAAGGCACATTCAAGCAGATGAGCAGGGACCCTGGGGATCTTTTTTTTTGCTGTTTTTCAGAGTCAGTAGAAAGGCCTCTTTAGTGTCCGAAGTTTTCATAACTGTGACCTTAATTGCCTACCGTCTGTAAGCTGTTAGTGTCTTAACCATTCCACAGGTGCATGTTCATTAATAGTTGATGGTTCATTGAACAAGCATGGGAAACAGTGTTTAAACCCTTTACAATGAAGATCTGTGAAGTTATTTGGATTTTTATGAATTATCTTTGAAAGACAGGGTCCTGAAAAAGGGACGTTTCTTTTTTTGCTGAGTTTTTGTCCCATTTATTTATCCTACGGTTCTGACTTGGTGTACAGGAGAACACTGTAAGAATGACCCATGTTCTGAATTATGTCGCTGTACATTTCAAAAGTGCTGAACAAATAGTTATATTGACTACGTCTGCCCTAACTCGCTCAATAATGTCTTAATTGAAAATACGGATTGCCTCTTATCCGCTCGTTGTCCCCTTATGCCATAGTTTGTACATCTCAATTGTCAGTAGAAACCACATTTGCTTAAGCAAGTCAGCCATATCAGCTATGTTTTTTTAAAAGGCAGTAAATGAGGCTGAATGAACTGTTTCGCTGCCAGATAAGACTCCGCTGATAGCCAGGTGTAGTAGTGGTAAGGACTGCTGTTGGGACAGCTTTATGTCGGCCCTAACAGTTTGTGGGCACCGTTTGTCACTGTTATAGTGCAATTAATGTACTGTTTAGTGTTGTGTTGTGTAGTTTTCCCCACAAACATTTACATGTTAAAATTGCCACTGGAATGTGATACAAAATGAGGCAAAATAAGAACACATTTATGTCCCACCCCACTTCTAAAACACAGGTTCCACCAAAGGGTTTCTTCTGTTCTGTGTCAAAACATGCCTGACCATGAAATACTGGCAGTTGTAGGCCTCCACACCTTGTAGCTATGTCTGCACAAATAGACTCACTCTGACACGCACGCACGCACACACACACACACACACACACGCACACACACACACAAACAACACACACACACACACACATACATACACATACACACAAACAACACACACACACACACACACAGAGGGGAAGGGGGAAGAAAGAGAGAGAGAAATGGTTTTGAAATATTGACTCTCCCAATGTTGCAATGCAAGACCAGAAAGAACACAAATATTGATGTACATGCAATTGCTCATCTACTCCCAAATCATATAAAATGCTATGATAGTGCATGCAATCCACATTCTTTTAATTAGGCTTCTTGATCCTTCTATCCAGGTAATGGGCTCCAAGTCAGTTGGTTGGTTGAGGCATTATGATCTTGTATTATTCTAATAAATATTCAGATACAGTTATAAATACAGAGTGTTATACAAAAACATCCTTCCCTTCATTTATACAAAAATATTATTTTCATTGAGTCCATACCAGGTTGACAGTCTCAATACAACAAAGTGGGTAAGGTTATTCTGCCCTCCCTGCTTTCACCCAGTGAGCACAAGAAGTTGAAAGACATCTTTGCAACGTCTTTTCAACCAAATGCTCACAGAACAGACTCATCAGATCATTAGGCCATCATCCTTCAGCAAAATGGCAATGACGACGTACATGACATCACATCAATGTTTCATTCAATAACATTTTAATCTTGTCCTGACAAAGTTCATGCCTCATCCCTCTACACGCCCTCCCCAGTCCTTAAATTCAGTCTGTAGGATGATGAGATCCAGACGTTCTGATTTCCTAACCCTGACCACAGGTCCAGGGTCAGATATAGTTTAACCTCCTAATGGTTAAGGCTAGGATAAGGGGTAGGGTATTCTGATCTTAGATCTGTGGTTATGGGGCAACCTCTACCTCAAGTGACTTGAGTCGTTCAGTAGTTTCTGCCTCTCCATGTGCTCCTGGATCTCCTGTGTGAAGAACAGCTCCCCCAGGTGGCCGTGAGAGGCCTCGCTCATGGCCTTGGTCTGCATACACATCTTATACTTGTCTGGCTGCAGCTCGTCCGCGCATTGCTTCTCATGCCACAAGTGGAAGAGGCTACGAGATGGAGATCGAATCACCATCAGCTTGCTGTGCAGGTACTTTCTGTATAGGTGAACATCCTCCAAACCCCAGCCTTTGGTGTTCCGGTCAAACCCACCTGTGCAGATCAGAGATATAAATTGACAAACTCAATCAATCAAATTAACAATCAGTCAGTCACAGTCAATCAATGAAGAAACATATCGTTTAATTACCTATGTTGATGAAATCAGACCTATACTGGCAAGTCATGCCAAACCCAAAATCTCTCCAGAATCCAGCATCCTTCATTATCACCTGTTGCAGAAAGACACAAAGTAAATAAAAAAACCCGATGTAATGTATAATACCTTTTTCCTATTTCCACACACAGGTGCAACGGCAAGAAAGACTCACCAGTTGTTGTTGAATAGAAGGGAAGGGACTCTGGTTATTGTCGATAAGAGATGGATTGTACTGACTGAAAAGAACTGGGTAAAACACTTTCTTACCTAAAATTTGAAAAACAAAGACATGCATCTTCCATTAAAACTTCCATTGACAGACAGACACACTTGACACACCGACAGATTGATAGATAGTTCATAGCTCCCGCTCCTCACCAGGCTCTGCATTGAGTCTGCAGGATGTGAGGAAGTCTAGGGTAAAGTGGATGTCGACATCGCAAAAGAAGAGGAGCACGTTGTGGCTCCGCCTCCAGGCCCGTGCGCCCACCTCTAAGCCCCGCCCACGAGAGAATTCCTCATTCAGTTGGATCAGCGTGAAGTTTCGGAACTGGGTTTCCCTGGGGAAGGGAAAGTTTTGCTGAGGTCATCTAAATCAGTGTTTAATGAGAAAAGGTCATCAGCCCAACTGGAGGTCCTCAAGCCTTAGGTCAAATCTAAACAAACACAGTTGTGGCTAGAAACTGAGTTTCATCATTTGAGTGGGTCATAAGAAAATTTGGAAATGTGATCAAATCAAAATATGGGTGGTTTAACTTAAACACACTTCCACATATTCACATACAATAAGCCCTGTCTGTGGTCAAACAACTTCTGCCCTTATCATTCCAGTCCTGTTGGTTATCCTGTATCTGTATATGTATGGATCTGCTACAATCAGGAGATTACTCTAACTTCTCTCCTTACAGTCTCCTAGCTCTGCAGAACTCCCCTGGCTCCTAATGCTTGAAAAGATGTGCTGATTAAAGAACATTAACAGTTACTGTATATCTCATTGGAGTTATATCTACACTATCTGCTATCCACCAACGACCGCAATGCAGCACGGACTCATCCCTAATTAGGAATTCCAGAGGAGCAATGCATTCATTTGAAGGCAATATGCTGTTGGACTGTACACCGTGGAGCTGAAATTTAAGATTAAGATTTTCTGACCTTTGAGCCCTGTTTGATGGAGTAAGCTTGCTGTATATTTGAACTTGTAATTACTTACAAACATGGTATAGCTGAGAAGAGTGTATTACCTGGATGTCTGATCCATGATGGCTTTGACCTCGTCAATCTGGTCCCTGCCAAAGTAGACCACAGTGAGGTGGGTCTTCCCTTCCTGCTGGATGCACACCTTTCTGAAACAGCAAGATGGCAGTTACAGGCTGACCACACCGCTCGCGTCGTGTGCGTGAGCGTTGCAAAATACATTTAGAAATCCATGTTATTCAATTATTGCACCCACACTGCTCATGTGCGCAAAGGAACATCTGCGTTGCCAATGGCTAAAATAGAAATCAGTTCTATTTCTGACGCAGATCGCGCTGCAAGTCCTGCCTCTCCCATCTCCTCATTGGTTTGTAGAAGCAGGTACGCACGTGCCATCTCCTCATTGGTTATACCCACGTTGGTGACTGAAGACGAACGAGGTCAGTGGCGGTAATGCACCTTATGAAAGTTGCCAATCGCAATATAAAGTCAAGAGAAGAAAAGGCCTGGAAGGAAGAGAGATGACTAGAAACGATTCGGTTGACCGTTTTATGTGTGGATTAATTGTCGGAGTAGAGGACCTTGGGCATTTCAGGTAAAATAACAACTCAATGTTTATATCCCAGGACAAATTAGCTAGCAAGTACAAGCTAGCTAAATAGGACAAATTAGCTAGCAAGTGCAAGCTAACTAGCTAAATTGCCATAAATGTTTAATGCTTTTCGACCTGTCCCCAAATGAATGTAATTGGTTCAGAGTTTGTTTTGATATTTTAACCTGCGTGTCGTGATCGTGTTTGGTGTAGGGGGACAAAATACATTTATGCACGATGGCGCAGGCGCGCAGCCGGTTTGGGTTCCGTGTTATAGTCAACCTAGACCACAGGTGTCAAACTTATTCCACTGGGAGCCGAGTGTCTGCGGGTTTTCGCACCTCCCTTGAACTTGATTGATGAATTAAGGTCACTATTTAGTAAGGAATTCCGCTCACCTGGTTGTCTAGGTTTTAATTGAAAGGAAAACCTCAAAACCTGCTGACACTAGGCTCTCCATGGAATGAGTTTGACACCCCTGCCCTAAACAGATGGGCTGCCTCCTACAATGTTACCCATGTTCCAGCATACATATAGTACCAGTCAAAAGTTTGGACACACCTACTAATTCAAGGGTTTTTCTTTATTTTTACTATTCTCTACATTGTAGAATAATAGTGAAGCCATCAAAACTATGAAATAACATATGGAATCATGTAGTAACCAAAAAAGTGTTAAACCAATAAAAACATATTTTATATTTGAGATTCTTCAAAGTAACCACCCTTTGCCTTGATGACAGCTTTGCACACTCTTGGCATTCTCTCAACCAGGTAGTCACTTGGAATGCATTTCAATTAGCAGGTGTGCTTTTTTAAACTTAATTTGTGGAATTTCTTTCGTTAATGCGTTTGAGCCAATCAGTTGTGTTGTGATAACGTAGGGGTCGTATACAGAAGATAGCTCTATTTGGCAAAATACCAAGTCCCTATTATAGCAAGAACATCTCAAATAAGCAAAGAGAAACGACAGTCCATCATTACTTTAAGACATGATGGTCAGTCAAAACAGAATGTTTCAAGAACTTGATGGTCATAAACACCTGACATTACAATTGTTGATGCTGAGAGAAAAACTCTGTATATACAACGTAAATGGTTATCTTTACTTCCAAAACCGCCTGAGATTGTGGGCCATGTCGTTTCTTTTTGTTCGAACCTGAAGTTGTTGATGAACTGTCTGAATGTGTCAGCCCTCCTGGACAGTGGTACTATGATGTTGATGAGCATGTGGCGTGTGTCCACCCTCTCATTCTTCACCCTGACCACCGGTCCGAAGGGTCTGAAGAACACCAGCTGTCTGAAGTCCTGCGGCCTCTCGCCCTTAAACATCAGCTCATACACTGTCCCCTTGTCACGCTCTGTACGAGTCAGCCCTGTTAGGGATGGACGGACGGACCGACGGACCGACGGACGGATGGACAGACAGACATACAGACAGACAGACAGACGGATGGACGGACGGACGGACAGGTGGACAACAGACAAACATCAGCAAGTACAAATCATTTAACCAATTGCAAATTGTCTTCATGGCCCTCTGGAGATCTGAGAGGATTTCATACTTGTAAGCAATTTGTTTAAAAATTCCTCCTTTTTCATATTAAAATTCCACCTAGATAACAGGAGGGCAAAGTACACTTAGCTGGGCCCAACACGCTCACCCTCTATGAAGTCCGATGGTGAATAGGAGCGTCGGCGGCGCTCCCCGTGTCTCCGGGGTCCGTTGAGGACCTGCAGGGCTATCTCTAGCGTGCCTGTCAGCTCGTCTCTCCGGTCCTTCCTCACAGGCCTCTCCTCTGGATGACGGGTCAGCCCCATCTCGAGCTGGTACACCCTGGAAAAGAACCATCCTGAGTAGCACTGCATTTATACTGTACCTCAACATGGAAACGTGCTTATGGTTATGAGTATGGTCAAGAGGTTTCCATGGTCAGGTCATGTGGTTAGTGTAAATCTCAGGGGTCTAATTATAAGGCCTTTGAAATAAATAAGGTCAAAGGTCACTTGACTGACCTGTGCAGGGTGAAGCTTTCGTAGGGAATCACGGCGTACTCACTGGGCAACTTCTCACCAGACTGGACCTCAGCCCGGCTCAATTGGGCCTTGAAGAACTCCTGCCGGAAGAGTTGACATACTGATTGATAAAGATGCACACACACACACACACGCACGCACACACTCATGCAATAACACACACACACACACACACACACACACACACACACACACACACACACACACACACACACACACACACACACACACACACACACACACACACACACACACACACACACACACACACACACTCACCTGGAGGTCGGTGTGTGTCTGGGGCCTATGCAGGCCCTCCAGCCCCATAGGTAGAACCCCTTTGGCCCTGGCCTTTTCCAGAGACTCCTGTAGCTGCTGGGTCCTCATCTGAAGAGCCTCTTTGAGCTGAGCTATCTGCTTACTGAGACTGTTAATATAGTGCCTGTGTGTGTCCTCGCTCTCCTGCAGTAGCGCCAGGTAACCCTCTTTACTGGTGGCTCCTCCAGCCCAGACCTGGGCCTGTTCATGGCTGTAGCTGCTCTGGGGTTTGCAGGCCAGCAGGTAGAGTAGAGACAGGCAGCAGCACACCATTAGTGCTATGACCCCAACACGGGCCACCAGAGCTAACAGCCACCTCCGGAGCATTGTGGATTCAGAGCACATTAGCGTTTACACAGCACATCTCTGGAACACGGTAGGGGCTTTCAGCTTATAGAGGTCATCCTTCCCGTCGTCTTCACTGCCCACACTCATCTCTCAAGTCCCCCATGACAGAATGGTCTTAATGTCCCACGACACTCATTCCACCGATAGATGAAGTCCATCACAGCATATTCATGCCATATTAAAGGTTAAAGGGCATTCTTCCTTGCCTGAAATGGAAAACAAATGTATTAAGTTTCTAATAGTAAATTCCAGCTTTAACAAACACACTGTGGTAAAACCTGAGTCCTGATTACAGAATCAGGCTATGGGACAGTACATATCCAAGCAAAAGTCATGTTCCTGTTAGGCTCCTACATTCAGTAGGACAGCTGTATGACTGACAATGTGTGGACTGCGGATGAATGACATACTGTTCCAAATGAAAGAAGCAGATTATTATATTTACGTTACAGTATCAGAAAAGACGATGATTCGATTTAGAGCAGTGGTCGGCAAAAGGCAACTGGCCCACAAGTGGTTTTTTTGGGCCGAACGTTTTTAGTAAAAAATAATAATATATATTTGGGGGTGGTGGGGCATTATAGTTCTTCCAAAAAAGACTGTAAAATCACCAGGAATTCAGCTAAAAAATGTGTGTAATTTAGGAAATCTGATCCCAACTATTCACACAAATTAAAAAGAGGCAGATGTGATCGTGTCGCACTCGTGTGCGTGTGCGTGTGCGTTTGCGTGTGTGTGTGTGTGTGTGTGTGTGTGTGTGTGTGTGTCGGACTGGACTAATATAAGACATACAGAGAAACACCTGAACTTATACTCTTGCAGAACCACAGCGCTGTAGAAGAAAATGCAGGACACAAACCTCTCTCTATATCTGTGTGTATGTGTGTAGGTGTGTTTTGTTAGTCAACGTTAACTCTCAGCACAGTTAGCCCTTTATAGACCAGGTAGAGGTTGAACTCATGAAAGAGCTGCTTATGTTTCCAGGTCCACTCGAACTGTCAGAGAGGATACACATAGCCTGCAGTACACACCCGTGTGTGTGTGTTCCTCAGAAAGGATACAGACAGCCTAACATCTTAATTTGATCACCCTGTTGCAGGATACATGTAAAAAATTGCATTGCATTTGAGGTTTAAAAAGGCTTCTGAAGTTTGTAATATCCACTTTGAAATTTCAGACTTGATTTTCCCTTACCAAAAATTTGTCAACCCCTACAAAAATGTCCATTAATTATAATCCACATAATAATTTACATTTCCTGTTGCTCTAGGATTATTTTCCTGCTGTAGAAAACTGGCTCAAATTAAGATCCTAGATCCTAGATCCAGTCCACACTATAGGATATTATACAGCCTGCTAATGTGTGTGTGTGTGTGTGTGTGTGTGTGTGTGTGTGTGTGTGTGTCAGTTTTTGTCAGAAATGTGTAAAAACTATGTTATTTTTATAATGATACTCTGTAGTGCACTGCATTTCAGATGTAGTTTTTACTCCAGTTATTATGCTTATGCTAGCAATCTTGTCAAACTGAGCTTTGCAATGAAACATTGACCCATCATTATAACAAATTCTAAATATAGTGACATGGACTTTGGTAATGTTGCAGGACAGCTACCAGAGTTGAAAATACATGCTTTTAATGAAGATACAGATCTTTATCCAATGAAGGGATCTTCACTGAAATATCATATCTACGCACGTATCAGTAAACTGATACTAAGATTCATATTTAACTAACATATCTCTCTCTCTGATTCACAGTTTGACATTAACTTTCTGATTTTACTCAGAGAAACAGACAAACAAGTCTGCAATCCACATGCCCTCAATAACTAAACACTTCTTATTCAATATAAAACTATGTTTACTCACCAACTGCTCTCCATCCTTCGGCATGCAACATAGCAGAGATAAGACAGATCCAAAATGATTTAATAATCGGCATGCATCTCTTTAAAGAGTTAGCAAACTTACTGCACAGAGCTCTGCGCTTCCTTCATATTAGCCCACGACAGAGCTCTCTCTCTCTCATTAGGACGCCTGAGAGCGAGAGAGAACGAGAGCAAGAGAGAGCGAAAAAGAGAGAGGGGGGACACAGAGAGAGCTGAAATGGCCCTCTTTGGCTGAGCTCACTGCTGCTGAGTGCACCCTCTGTCTCAGCCTTCCTCTTCCTCCCCCACCACTCCCTCTCCTCCCTCATTCTCACCATGAGAGCAGTGTTTGTTAGTGTGGGGTTGTATCAGTAGTATGAAGTAACTTCCTTTCCTACCAGTTTGTTCACCTAATAGTGGTACTAAAGGAAACTATATTAGGAAAGGAGAAGGAGATAGGATTATAAAGACTATTGGGACACAACCTGAGCTCCAATCTCAAACTCCTAATCCTCTTCTTGTAATCCCCCCTTTTAAAAGTTTCAGTCTCTTTGACAGTGAAATCAAACTAGTAGTATGAGTGAGAACTGGCTTTAGAAGCTTTATGATGATTTGACACATGCACGCTATCCTAATTACTTACTAGATCATTGGTAGCTGTAGGATTAAGTGTGAGGGAAATGTATATGCTGTATCTACATTCCAATTGAGCTCTACCAGATGAAACATATTTGTCCAAGAGTGACATAAAGGGAGTTTAATGTTCATAATATAAGACCATTGAACAGTTTTTGTTGAGATGTAGACTGAGGAAGCAGCAGAATTGCATGTCTCCACGAGTATCCTTTACAGAAATAACACTTCAGATGCTACTCTTATCTTGTACCAGACGGTGGCGCCAGAGACACTGTCATGCTCAGCATGCACACACGCAAGCACAGACACACTAGACAACGTAGTCAAGAAATAAACAACTTGTAAAGTAGTAAACTAAGAAGAAGGGTAAACCCCTTCATTTATTCAAGTCACATTTGTGTACGCTGAGTGATTTAAAAACGTGCAATGTGTAGGAAAACCAAAAGTCTATACAAACCTCAGGCACATTACAGGAGCTGTAGGTGGTGCTACACAGTAGTTCTCCAGTAGTTATCTTTATCCCATGGTCAGTACTGGGATGTACCCCCATGGCACAGGCAAACGTTACATACAGTGCATTCGGAAAGTACTCAGACCCCTTGACTTTTTCCACATTTTGTTACGTTACAGCCTTATTCTAAAATGTATTACATTTTTCCCCCCCTCATCAATCTACATACAATAGGCTATAATGACAAAGCAAAAACAGTTTTTACATTTTGCAAATTTATTCAAAATAAATTATCCTGTTCCTGACTAGTCTTCCAGTCCCTGCCGCTGAAAAACATCCCCACACCATGATGCTGCCACCACCATGCTTCACCGTATGGATGGTACCAGGCTTCCTCCACACATGACACTTGGCATTCAGGCCAAAGAGTTCAATCTTGGCTTCATCAGACCTAAGAATTTTGTTTCTCATGGCCTGAGAGTCCTTTAGGTGCCTTTTGGCAAACTCCAAGCGGGCTGTCATGTGCCTTTTACTGAGGAGTGGCTTCCATCTGGCCACTCTACCATAAAGCCCTGATTGCTGGAGTGTTGCAGAGATGGTTGTCCTGCTGGAAGGTTCTCTCATCTCCACAGAGGAACTGTGTCAGTGACCATTGGGATCTTGGTCACCTCCCTGACCAAGGCCCTTTTCCCCCGATAGCTCGGTTTGGCCGGTCAGCCAGCTCAAGGAAAAGTATTGGTGGTTCCAAACTTCTTCCATTTAAGAATGATGGAGGGCCTCCCGAGTGGCGCAGCAGTCTAAGGCACTGCATCACAGTGCTAGCTGTGCCACCAGAGATTCTGGGTTCAAGTCCAGGCTCTGTCGCAGCCAGCCACAACCGGGAGACCCATGGGGTGGCGCACAATTGGCCCAGCGTCGTTGGGCCAATTGGGGTGCAAAGGAGCAAAATAAATAAATACAGTAGGGAAAGAGGTAGTTGTTTGGGCTAAATTATAGATGGGCTATGTGCAGTAATCTGTGAGCTGCTCTGACAGCTGGTGCTTAAAGCTAGTGAGGGAGATAAGTGTTTCCAGTTTCAGAGATTTTTGTAGTTCGTTCCAGTCATTGGCAGCAGAGAACTGGAAGGAGAGGCGGCCAAAGGAAGAATTGGTTTTGGGGGTGACCAGAGAGATTTACCTGCTGGAGCGCGTGCTACAGGTGGGTGCTGCTATGGTGACCAGCAAGCTGAGATAAGGGGGGACTTTACCTAGCAGGGTCTTGTAGATGACCTGGAGCCAGTGGGTTTGGCGACAAGTATGAAGCAAGGGCCAGCCAACAAGAGCATACAGGTCGCAGTGGTGGGTAGTATATGGGGCTTTGGTGACAAAACAGATGGCACTGTGATAGACTACATTCAATTTATTGAGTAGGGTATTGGAGGCTATTTTGTAAATGACATCGCCGAAGTCGAGGATTGGTAGGATGGTCAGTTTTACGAGTGTATGTTTGGCAGCATGAGTGAAGGACGCTTTGTTGCGAAATAGGAAGCCAATTCTAGATTTAACTTTGGATTGGAGATGTTTGATGTGAGTCTGAAAGGAGAGTTTACAGTCTAACCAGACACCTAGGTATTTGTAGTTGTCCACATATTCTAAGTCAGAGCCGTCCAGACTAGTGATGTTGGACAGGCGGGCAGGTGCAGGCAGCGATCGGTTGAAGAGCATGCATTTAGTTTTACTTGTATTTAAGAGTAATTGGAGGCCACAGAAGGAGAGTTGTATGGCATTGAAGCTCGTCTGGAGGGTTGTTAACTCAGTGTCCAAAGAAGGGACAGAAGTATACAGAATGGTGTCGTCTGCGTAGAGGTGGATCAGAGACTTACCAGCAGCAAGAGTGACATCATTGATGTATACAGAGAAGAGAGTCGTCCAAGAATTGAAACCTGTGGCACCCCCATAGAGACTGCCAGAGGCCCGGACAACAGACCCTCCGATTTGACACACTGAACTCTATCAGAGAAGTAGTTGGTGAACCAGGCGAGGCAATCATTTGAGAAACCAAGGCTGTAGAGTCTGCCGATGAGGATGTGGTGATTGACAGAGTCGAAAGCCTTGGTCAGGTAAATGAATACGGCTGCACAGTATTGTTTCTTATCGATGGCGGTTAAGATATCGTTTAGGACCTTGAGCGTGGCTGAGGTGCACCCATGACCAGCTCTGAAACCAGATTGCATAGCGGAGAAGGTATGGTGGGATTCGAAATTGTCGGTAATCTGTTTGTTGACTTGGCTTTCGAAGACCTTAGAAAGACAGGGTAGGATAGATATAGGTCTGTAGCAGTTTGGGTCAAGAATGTCCCCCCCTTTGAAGAGGGGGATGACCGCATCTGCTTTCCAATCTTTGGGAATCTCAGACAACACGAAAGAGAGGTTGAACAGGCTAGTAATAGGGGTGGCAACAATTTCGGCAGATAATTTTTTAGAAAGAAAGGGTCCAGATTGTCTAGCCCGGCTGATTTGTAGGGGTCCTGATTTTGCTGACTGGATTTTGGAGAAGGAGAAATGGGGAAGGCTTGGGCGAGTTGCTGTGGGGGGTGCAGTGCTGTTGACCGGGGTAGGGGTAGCCAGGTGGAAAGCATGGCCAGCCGTAGAAAAATGCTTATTGAACTTCTCAATTATAGTGGATTTATCAGTGGTGACAGTGTTTCCTACCCTCAGTGCAGTGGGCAGCTGGGAGGAGGTGTTCTTATTTTCCATGGACTTTACAGTGTCCCAGAACTTTTTTGAGTTTGTGTTGCAGGAAGCAAATTCCTGCTTGAAAAAGCTAGCCTTGGCTTTTCTAACTGCCTGTGTATATTGGTTTCTAGCTTCCCTGAAAAGTTGCATATCACGGGGGCTGTTCTATGCTAATGCAGAACGCCATAGGATGTTTTTGTGTTGGTTAAGGGCAGTCGGGTCTGTAGAGAACCAAGGGCTACATCTGTTCCTGGTTCTACATTTCTTGAATGGGGCACGCTTATTTAAGATAACCAGGCATCCTCTACTGACGGGATGAGATCAATATCCTTCCAGGATACCCCGGCCAAGTTGATTGGAAAGGCCTGCTCGCTGAAGTGTTTCATCAAGCTTAGATTGTAGGATGGCTGGGGTGTTAAGCATGTTCCAGTTTAGGTCGCCTAGCAGCTCGAGCTCTGAAGATAGATGGGGGGCAATCAGTTCACATATGGTATCCAGAGTACAGCTGGGGGCAGAGGGTGGTCTGTAGCAGACGGCAACGGTGAGAGACTTGTTTTTAGAGAGGTGGATTTTTAAAAGTAGAAGTTCAAATTGTTTGGGTACAGACCTGGATAGTAAGACAGAACTCTGCAGGCTATCTTTGCAGTAGATTGCAACACCGCCCCCTTTGGCAGTTCTATCTTGTCTGAAAATGTTGTATTTAGGGATGACATTTTCAGAATTTTTGGTGGTCTTCCGAAGCCAGGATCCAGACACGGCTAGAACATCCGGGTTGGCAGAGTGTGCTAAAGCAGTGAATAAAACAAACTTAGGGAGGAGGCTTCTAATGTTAACATGCATGAAACCAAGGCTTTTACGGTTACAGAAGTCATCAAAAGAGAGCACCTGGGGAATAGGAGTGGAGCTAGGCACTGCAGGGCCTGGATTCACCTCTCTGTTTCTTATTTTTAATACATTTGCTAAAATAAAATAAAAACTGTTTTCACTTTGTCATTATGGGGCATTGTGTGTAGATTGATGAGTAAGAATGTAATTTAATCCATTTTAGAATAAGGCTGTAACGTAACAAAATGTGAAAAAAGGGATAGGGGTCTGAATACTTTCTGACTTTCCCCACTACAGATAAAATACAGAGACCAGGGGAGTGGTAGAGATTCAGATTCAGGGTGTTTAATAGTTACATGTACAGGGTTGTAGGTGGGTTTGCAGGTGGGATTGCAGGGTACAGTGAAAGTCTTTGAGCATTAACATGCAGGACTTTTAAAATAAAATAATGAAATAGAAATAACAACAGTATAAATAGCACTATATACACATCATAATAAGTGTAGCAGTGAGGAATAAATACATGTCCATTGGGGTGGAGGTAGAGTAAAGACTGTTGAGGGGCTGGGGTGGAATGACCATAGGGGGAGCAGCAGCATGACCATTGAGCACAATAAAAACAATCAACATTTTAATACAATTTAAAATATACATATTAACAACAGCAACAGTGATAAAATTCCATTGGTGAGGGGGCAGAATAAAAGTCTGTTCGGGTGGGGGGCTGGTAGCTGACTAGTGGTGGCTATTCAGCAGCCTGATGGTCTGAGGGCAGAAACTATTGGCCAGTCTTTCAGTTTTTGCCATGATGCTTCTGTACTGCCATGTCTGAGTGATTGACGCGGGGAGAACAGGTCATGGTTTGGTGTCTGGGGTCCCTGATGATCTTCTTGACTTCCTGCGACACCTGGTGTTGTAGGTGTCCTGTAGGGCAGTGTGCACCCCATGGTGCATTTGGCTGCATGTACACCCTCTGAAGAGCCTTGCGGTCTGCGGCGGTGGAGTTGCCGTACCAGGCTGTGATGCAGCCCAACAATATGCTCTCGATGGTGCTCCTGTAGAACACTGTGAGGGCCCTCGAGGACAGGCTGAATTTCCTCAGCATCCTGAGGTTGAAGAGTTACTGTAGTGCCTTCTTCTCTACTTTGTCCATGTGGTTAGATCATTTCAGCTTCTCTGAGATGTGAATCCCAAGGAATTTTAAGTTATTGACTGTCTCCACGGCAGCCCCATTGATGAGGACTGCCTGGTTCCTCCTGAAGTCCAAAATCAGCTTCTTTCTTTCGCTAACGCAGAGGGAGGGGTTGTTAATCTGGCACCATGCCGTCAGCGTGCCTATCTCCTCCCTGTAGGGGTCGTTGTTGTTGATCAGGCCTACTACTGTCATGTCGTCAGTACACTTGATGATGGAGTTGGAACTGTCTGAGGCCACGCAGTCGTTGGTATACAGGAGGGGACTGAGGACGCACCCTTGGGCCCCTGTGTTGAGGGTCAGTGTCGAGGAGGTAATGTTGCCCACCTTCTCCACCTGGGGGCGGCCAGTCAGGAACTCCAGGACCCAGTTGCATAGGGAGGAGTAGTGCTCAATTTAAGCAGTGCTTACTTGGTATGTGTTCGACTGGAGCCATAAAGGAGCCATTAAACATCGCATATTTTTTTTAAAAGCATATTCTTCAAAGAGTGAGAGAATTACAAACGGAGAAAAATGACATATGCTGTATTCCATCAGATGGAGTTGTTCTTGAGATATAATCACACAACATTGAACCTCTAAACTACTGTAACTTGCGAAGAACCCTTTGCTTTATAAAAGTAATGTCACAGGTATACTGCACCAGAAAACAGCAGGTGCATTGCCTTTGAGTTCTTAGATACCTCAATCTATTAATGTGATTGGCTAGGTATCAAATTCAGGCTAGGTATCAAATTCAGGCTGTCTCCACATTTCAGAACCACAATAGTCTACTGAGCTAAAGCCTGGGCAATAATGTTGGGAGCTAAAACGAGTCTTCAGGTGTCAGGCAAGGTTATAAAACATGTGAGCATGTTTTACTAAACCACCTGTGCAGTGCGATACACACATCGGTTGGCAGGAGGTATATAAAACACAGAGTGTCAGAGTGCAATACATCAAAAACTAACACCTTTCAGCCAAGAACAAAAATGTTGTGGTGAGAGGGTGATGCACGTCACTCACATTGCCTTGGTCCATGTACAATAATAGAAAACAAACATGTTATAAACAAAAAAAGAAATACAACAAGTGACAAACCCAAACAGACTCCTCTGTGCGACAACACACACACACAACACACACAACACACACATGCCCATAGAACATCACTTTGTATTTTCTCAACACCATGGTTCTTATAGTTCCACTCTTGTCTTTACACATTCAAATCAACTGCCTGCTCCTACACTCTCCAACTGTCTGGAGCTCTTCCCTCTTGCTGACTTTGGAACTAGAACTCACCTCTGAGGAAGTAAAAGACAGAAAGAGAGGGAAAGAGAGAAGGTGAGAAAATGAGTGTCAGAGAGAGAGAGAGATCAAAGAAACAACAGAAGAAAGACAGAAAGAGAGGAAAAGAGAGAAGGTGAGAAAATGAGTATCAGAGAGAGAGAGAGGGAGAGATCAAAGAGACAACAGAAGAAAGACAGAAATAGAGAGCGTGACAGAAAGGACAGAGAAGGCTAGTGAGAGAAAATGGGGGAGAAAGACAGAGAAAAAGAGTGAGACAGTCAGAGACAAAGAGAGAGTGACGGGGTGAAGTGTGGGTAGCTGGAGACTGTCTGTGGTGTGTGGTGTAGACTCATGTATGCAGCTCTGTGTTGGTTGCTAGGTAACAGCAGCTCTCACAGTCCTCTCCAGGTGGTAGCTAGGTTACACCATTTCACAGTCATCTGTGGGCGGTTTCTAGGATACACCAGACAATAGCGTTCACTTTCTGTTGGTTGCTAGGTTACACCAGCTCACAGTGCCCACGCTGTGCTTGTTGTTAGGTTACACCAGTTCGTCCAGTAGTGTTCCTATGCTGTTGCGCTGTTCTGGGGGTCCTGCAATGGTTTTGTTGCACATGGGGCACACACAGCGCACCTCCAGCCATTTCACCAGACACCTAAGAAACACACAGAAATTGTATAATTTGCTAAACATTCCAAGTAACTGTAATTTTTGACATCACAAAGGATACATCTGTAAAATTCAGTATAATTGATGACATCACAAAGGCTGAATCTGTCAAATTCAGTATAATTGATGACATCACAAAGGCTGAATCTGTCAAATTCAGTGTAATTGTTGACATTTAGAGTAACAGATGGCCTAGCAATTGGAGCGTTACTCAGGCCAGTAACCGGAAAGTTGCTAGTTTGAATCCATAAGCCGACAAGGAGAAAAATGATGGCAGACCCTGGCCCCTAGGAACATACAGAGCTAAGCATACTATGAAATTGCTCCCCAATACTGTCTGTTGTATATATTTAATGTATTACATGAATGGTGACCATAGCCCTTCCAAAAATACATTTAAATTGTATTTTAATGCGATTTTTTTGCCCACCCTGCTCCATGTATTCAATGCAGGTAGCATAGTGGTTAAGTAACCGAAAGGTAGCCGGTTCGAATCCCCAAACTGACTAGGTGAAAAATCTGTCAATGTGCCCTTAAGCAAGGCACTTAACCCTAATTGCTCTGGATAAGAGTGGCTAAATGACAACAAAAAAATATTACATTTCAAATTTGGCTTTACTTCTGGCAGTTATTATGACGCATCTGGCAGTTCCTAACCTGGCCCTGACCCCACTCTCCAAGGATGTGGAGTTGTGATATGCACTTTTTTTGGCGGGGCAAATATAAGGCTGTGCAAATATAAGTACCCTCCAAAATTATTATTATAATCACAAAGGAAATATATTAATATTAAGTCCAATTATGTCTAATTGATGACATCACAAAGGTAGCAACGGATCATCACAAAGGGAATTCCAGAGTAAGAGATAGTATCTAAAAATAAAAAAAACAATGTTGCACATTAAAGGGCTTCAAATGGGATTCAGTGTTTACCAAGAGGTGCCTCTCTAGTCAGACAAGTATTGTCTTCCTGTGACCTGGAAACATTTCATAACTGTGGGTATGTCAGTGACAAATCTCTCCATTCAAAAACTGTGTGCTGACTGAAATAAATGGCAGTGACCTCCTTCCTCCTAATATGGTACTCACTTCCTGTGAAAGGCATGTTGGCATGGCAACACTCCTAGCTCATCTTTGACTTTGAAGTCTTCCAGGCAAACAGCACACGTCTGCTGTAAGAGTGACAGAGACAGGAACACGACCAGAGGAGACACAGGGAAGGATATGTTGAGGGAGCAAGAGAGAGAACAAGAGAATGAGAGTGGTGCAATGGGAAGAAAGAGGAGACAAAATAAGGGAAAGATTGAGGCAGAGAGAAAGAGAGAGAGAGAGAGAGAGAGAGAGAGACAGAGAGAGAGAGAGACAGGGAGACAGACAGAGAGAGACAGACAGAGAGACAGAGAGAGAGAGAGAGAGAGAGAAAGAGACAGAGAGAGAGAGAGACAGAGAGAGAGAGAGAGAGAGAGAGAAAGAGACAGAGAGAGAGAGAGACAGAGAGAGAGAGAGAAACAGAGAGAGAAAGAGAGAAACAGAGAGAGAAAGAGAGAAAGAGAGAAAGAGACAGAGAGAGAGAAAGAGAGACAGAGAGAGAGAAAGAGAGAGGGAGACAGAGACAGACAGAGAGAGAGACAGAGAGAGAGAGAGACAGAGACAGAGAGAGACAGAGAGAGAGAGAGACAGAGAGAGAGAGAGACAGAGACAGAGAGAGACAGAGACAGAGAGAGAGAGAGAGAGAGAGAGAGAGAGAGAGAGGTGAGGTTGAGGTGGCATCAGATATGTTTTATTATGACCCACTATTATTGTTACTAAGACTGACATACATTGTAACTATTCACAATCAGTAACGTAAAAGTAGATTGTATTCTTACCCCATGGAGATTCAACTTCTTAGGATCTCCTTTTAAAACCACCTCTCTGTAGCCAAACCTATCGCTCTGGGCTTGGTGTCTTAGTTTACTGTAGGTGAACAAACACACAAAGTACAACCATTAGAGATGACCTACTGTATGTCATTGGTAAGAGTATGTTTTTGCAAGCAGTCCCAGTCCCTCAAGAAATCCAGAAATCAAATCAATCACTGTGCTTGTATTGGTCAGAGCAGTGAAGGTAGTACACCCTCAGTAGAAAATGATTTACAATTGTTTGTATGAAACGGTGGTACGGGTATCAGTGAATGTAACCTTGACTTTACTTGTATAAAAGAGCGTTCATTTTGATAAATCAATCATACTGAATTATATATTATGTACATCAGTGAAGGAAGGGTTGGACCATCCTCCTCAGTGAATTTCATAAAAATAGTGAAACAATATATATATTTTTTTAAAGTTTACTTTTTATATAAAATTATACTTCAACCGATCGCTGCCTGCACCTGCCCGCCTTTCCAACATCACTACTCTGGACGGCTCTGACTTAGAATACGTGGACAACTACAAATAGCTAGGTGTCTGGTTAGACTGTAAACTCTCCTTCCAGACCCACATCAAACATCTCCAATCCAAAGTTAAATCTAGAATTGGCTTCATATTTCGCAACAAAGCATCCTTCACTCATGCTGCCAAACATACCCTTGTAAAACTGACCATCCTACCAATCCTCGACTTCAGCGATGTCATTTACAAAATAGCCTCCAATACCCTACTCAACAAATTGGATGCAGTCTATCACAGTGCAATCCGTTTTGTCACCAAAGCCCCATATACTACCCACCATTGCGACCTGTACGCTCTCGTTGGCTGGCCCTCGCTTCATACTCGTCGCCAAACCCATGTCATCTACAAGACCCTGCTAGGTAAAGTCCCCCCTTATCTCAGCTCGCTGGTCACCATAGCATCACCCACCTGTAGCACGCGCTCCAGCAGGTATATCTCTCTGGTCACCCCCAAAACCAATTCTTTCTTTGGCCGCCTCTCCTTCCAGTTCTCTGTTGCCAATGATTGGAACGAACTACAAAAATCTCCCTCACTCACTAGCTTTAAGCACCAACTGTCATAGCATCTCACAGATTACTGCACCTGTACATAGCCCACCTATAATTTAGCCCAAACAACTACCTCTTTCCCTACTGTATTTATTTTATTTATTTATTTATTTTGCTCCTTGCACCCCATTATTTTTATTTCTACTTTGCACATTCTTCCACTGCAAATCTACCATTCCAACGTTTTACTTTCTATATTGTATTTACTTTGCCACCATGGCCTTTTTTTGCCTTTACCTCCCTTATCTCACCTCATTTGCTCACATCGTATATAGACTTGTTTATACTGTATTATTGACTGTATGTTTGTTTTACTCCATGTGTAACTCTGTGTTGTTGTATGTGTCGAACTGCTTTGCTTTATCTTGGCCAGGTCGCAGTTGTAAATGAGAACTTGTTCTCAACTTGCCTACCTGGTTAAATAAAGGTGAAATAAAAAATAAAAAAATTTAAAAATACTAAAAATATTCACGTCACCAAATAATTGATTAAAACACACTGTTTTGCAATGAAGGTCTACAGTAGCCTCAGCAGCACTCTGTGGGGTAGCACCATGGTGTAACAGGAGGACAGCTATCTTCTGTCCTCCTCTGGGTACACTGACTTCAATACAAACCTAGGACAACACGGGTGGATAACATGTTAGTTCATTGAGCCACTCTCATTCTCATGGTTCTCATCCCCTTCCATAGACTTACAGAGTAATTATGACAACTTCCGGAAGACCTCCAACCTATCAGAGCACTTGCAGCATGAAGTAACATGTTGTCCGACCAATCAATAGATCAGATAATTAATCTAGTACTGAAAGCATAAACTGCAGATAGCTAGCACTGCAGTGAATAAAACATGGTGAGTAGTTGACTCAAAAAGAGGGAAAGAAAATTGTTTAAAAGTTTCTTCCAAAATTAAAAAGAAGCGAGAGAAAGAAAAAAGATAGTTACAGTATATTTGGTTGTATTTTTATTTTTTTACTTTCACAATTTAGCTAGCTAGTTTAGGCTACTCAAACACCTGGCTGAAACAAAAAGGGATGCTATGCTAGCTAGCTGGCTGTAGCTATCCGACACAGGAACTTCTCCAAGTCAAGGTATTTATTGCCACTGTGGCCTGCCAGTGTAAACTGCTTGCTGACTGTACTGCACGATTGTAGCTGGTTTACCAATGTGTTAGTTCCAGTAGCTATGTTGACTATGACAATGATATAGGCTGTGTGTAGTGGTTAGCAGTCATGACATGAAGGTTTGGCTTGGAAACTGGTCACAGACAGGCAAAAAACATTTCTGAAATGGAAGCAAATGGAACGAAACGGGGATAAACATACCTGAATTTGTCCAATAGAAACTCACATTTGCACCTGTGGGACTAATGATTACACCCTAGATCAGCTAGATGCAGGCAAGAGTGTTCAACGTGGTATTGAATGTGTCACTGTCTCTTACCTTGATTACTCTAATTTCTCTCGACCTGTGTACATACTTTGTAAACGTTCAGTCATAGGCTAGGTTGTAGCAACCTCATGATGGGTACAGGGAAAATTTGAGTATCATGTAGAAGCCTAAAGCTATAGATGTTACAGTGAACTGGGTGAATGGAATATGAATGACAGTCATCCAATATGCTGTAATAGAAATAAGGCCACGCTCGTAAAAAAAAAAGAATCCTCCTCCCTCATCTTAAACAGCACCGACCGCCACTGGTGTACATTTTCTTTCTACTTGTTACTTTTTTACTTCTGTATTTGGAATGTTTTTCTTGATTGATATTGTACTCTGTTGTTGAGGAGTTAGCAAGCAACCATTTCACTGTACCGTGTGCACGTGTCTACCCAGTTCAATACATTCTTTAAGGCCTGGGAAAACACCATGTATATAAAGCAAATATCCTCACATTGTTCTACATGGTGCAATGTTATCAGTCATCAACAACACTAAATTGGTCAAAACAACAACTATAGTGCTTGGCTGGGCTACATATAAATGTCCTGTCATTTTGGGGCAGATTAAATGCACGCACGCACACGCGCGCACGCACACACGCACACGCACACACACACACGCACACACAAAAAAACTGCCATAGCAAGGTCCCCAAAACATAAGAGACACAGTTAGCGAAGTGATAGAGATCTGCTCTCCATTGTTTGAGTTGGAAAATTATTTAGGGGCCTGGGAAGCGCAGTGCACTCATTATGTGTGCGTGTGTGTAACAATTTGGCTTTGACAATGTGATTCATTATCTACAGGTAAATATTTACTTGGCCATACAGAGAATCATATACCCTGTCTGCAGTCTTAGGAGTTCATATTCAAAAATGGCAGTTAATTAAACAGTCCATCGTTCACACTTGCTCAAAAAATATTAACCAAGTTGTCAGAACAATGACAATATCCCCACTTCTCTATTGACCACCCTCTCTCCCTCGCTTTCTACTCTGATGAATATAGAACAACAAATGATTTACAACCATACACAAAATACACAAAGTGAAATGAAATACCATGTCTATCTGAGATTAGCCTGGAAGCGGTTTATATGATTTCTCCTAGATTCTTCCAGTCAGAGCTATTTTGTTTTGTTGTTAAATGAACCCCAGCTTATTACAATGGATGGCATGACTGGCTGGATGACAGGTATCATTATTGCCAGATGACACTGTGGAGAATGCATTTCTTTTCTTTCTCTTTCACTAAGGCTTATGTTCCAACCCAACACTAACAGCAGCAACTGTCATTGTGTATTGAGCGGGAATATACAGTACCAGTCAAAAGTTGACACACCTACTCATTCCAGGGTTTTTCTTTATTTTGACTATTTTGTACATTGTAGAATAATAGTGAAGACATCAAAACTATGAAATAACACATATGGGAATCATGTAGTAACCAAAAAGTGTTAAACAAATCCCCAAATTCTTCAAAGAAGCCACCCTTTGCCTTGATGACAGCTTTGCACACTCTTGGCTTCAACTGGAATGCTTTTCCAACAGTCTTGAAGGAGTTCCCACATACAGTTGAAGTCAGAACCTAAACTTAGGTTGAAGTCATTAAAACTCATTTTTCAACCACTCCATACATTTCTTGTTAACAAACTATAGTTTTGGCAAGTCAGTTAGGACATCTATTTTGTGCATGACACAAGTCATTTTTCCAACATTTGTTTACAGACAGATTATTTCACTGTATCATAATTCCAGTGGGTCAAAAGTTTACATACACTAAGTTGACTGTGCCTTTAAACAGCTTGGAAAATTCCAGAAAATGATGTCATGGCTTTAGAAGCTTGCGATAAGCTAATTGACATGATTTGAGTCAATTGGAGGTGTACCTGTGGATGTATTTCAATGCCTAACTTCAAACTCAGTGCCTCTTTGCTTGACATGATGGGGAGAAAAATGTAATAATTGTAGACCTCCACAAGTCTGGTTCATCCTTGGGAGGAATTTCCAAACGCCTGAAGGTACCACGTTCATCTGTACAAACAATAGTACGCAAGTTTAAACACCATGGGACCACACAGCCGTCATACCACTCAGGAAGGAGATGCGTTCTGTCTCCTAAAGATGAACGTACTTTGGTGTGAAAACTGCAAATCAATCCCAGAACAACAGCAAAGGACCTTGTGAAGATGCTGGAGGAAACAGGTACAAAAGTATCTATATCCACAGTAAAACGAGTCCTATGTCGACATAACCTGAAAGGCCGCTCAGCAAGGAAGAAGCCACTGCTCCAAAACCGCCCAAAAAAGACAGACTACGGTTTTCAACTGCACATGGGGACAAAGATCGTACTTCTTGGAGAAATATCCTCTGGTCTGATGAAACAAAAATAGAACTGGTTGGCCATAATGACCACCGTTGTGTTTGGAGGAAAAAGGTGGAGGCCTGCAAGTCGAAGAACACCATCCCAACTGTGGAGCAGGGGGGTGGCAGCATCATGTTGTGCGGGTGCTTTGCTGCAGGAGGGACTGGTGCACTTCACAAAATAGAGGGCTTCATGAGGAAGGGGAATTATGTGGATATATTGAAGCAACATCTCAAGACATCAGTCAGGAAGTTAAAGCTTGGTCGCAAATGGGTCTTCCAAATGGACAATTACCCCAAGCAAACTTCCAAAGTTGTAGCAAAATGGCTTAAGGACAACAAAGTCAAGGTATTGGAGTGGCCATCACAAAGTCCTGACCTCAATCCCATAAAAGATTTGTGGGCAGAACTGAAAAAGCATGTGCGAGCAAAGAGGCCTACAAACCTGACTCAGTTTCACCAGCTCTGTCAGGAGGAATGGGCCAAAATTCATCCAACTTATTGTGGGAAGTTTGTGGAAGGATACCCAAAACGTTTGACCAAGCTAAACAATTTAAAGGCAATGCTACCAAATACTAATTGAGTGAATGTATATTTCTGACCCACTGGAAATGTGATGAAAGAAATAAAAGCTGAAATAAATAATTTCTCTCTACTATTGTTCTGACATTTCACATTCTTAAAATAAAGTGGTAATCCTAACTGACCTAAGACAGGAAATGTTTACTAAGATGAAATGTCAGGAATTGTGAAAAACTGAGTTTAAATGTAGTTGGCTAAGGTGTATGTAAACTTCCCGACTTCAACTGTATGCTGAGCACCTCTTGTCTGCTTTTCCTTCACTCTGCGGTCCAACTCATCCCAAACCATCTCAATTGGGTTGAGGTTGGGTGATTGTGGAGACCAGGTCATCTGATGCAGCACTCCATCACTCTCACACAGCCTGGAGGTGTTTTGGGCCATTGTCCTGTTGAAAAACAAATGACAGTCCCACTAAGCGCAAACCAGATGGGATGGCGTATCGCTGCAGAATGCTGTGGTAGCCATGCTGGTTATGTGTGCCTTGAATTCTAAATAAATCATGGACAGTGTCACCAGCAAAGCACCCCCACACCATCACACCTCCTCCTCCATGCTTCACAGTGGGAACTACACATGCAGAGATCATCCATTCACCTACTCTGCATCTCAGAAAGACACAGCGGTTGGAACCAAAAATCTAGAATTTGGACAGATCAGACCAAAGGACAGTTTTCCATCGGTCTAATGTCCATTGTGTTTCTTGGCCGAAGCAAGTCTCTTCTTACTGGTGTCCTTTAGTAGTTTTTTTGTTGCTGCAGCAATTGGACCATGAAGGCCTAGTTCATGCAGTCTCTAATGAACAGTTGATGTTGAGATGTGTAGTTACATGAACTCTGTGAAGATTTATTTGGACTGCAATTTCTGAGACTGGTAACTCTAATAAACTTATCCTCTGTAGCAGAGGTAACTCTGGGTCTTCCTTTCCTGTGGCGGTCCTCGTGAGAGCCAGTTTCATCATAGTGCTTGATGGTTTTTGCGACTGCACTTGAAGAAACTTTCAAAGTTCTTGACATTTTCCAGATTGACTGACCTTCTTGTCTTAAAGTAATGATGGACTGCCATTTTTCTTTGCTAATTTGAGCTGTTCTTGCCATAATATGGACTTGGTCTTTTACCATATAGGGTTATCCTTTGTATACCACCCCTACTTTGTCACAACACAACTGATTGGTTCAAACACTTTAAGAAGTAAAGAAATTCCACAAATTAACTTAACAAATGCATTCCAGGAGACTAGCTCATGAAGCTGGTTGAGAGAATGCCAACAGCGTGTCATCAAGGCAAAGGTTGGCTACTTTGAAGAATCTCAAATATAAAATAAACTCAGCAAAAAAAGAAACATCCTTTCACTGTCAACTGCGTTTATTTTCAGCAAACTTAACATGTGTAAATATTTGTATGAACATAACAAGATTCAAATGAGACATCAACTGAACAAGTTCCACATACATGTGACTAACAGAAATTGAACAATGTGTCCCTGAACAAAGGGGGGTCAAAATCAAAAGTAACAGTCAGTATCTGGTGTGGCCACCAGCTGCATTAAGTACTGCAGTGCATCTCCTCCTCAGAACGAGCAGTATGGCTGGTGGCATTGTCATGCTGGAGGGTCATGTCAGGATGAGCCTGCAGGAAGGATACCACATGAGGGAGGAGGATGTCTTCCCTGTAACGCACAACGTTGAGATTGCCTGCAATGACAACAAGCTCAGTCCGCTGTGACACACCGCCCCAGACCACGACGGACCCTCCACCTCCAAATCGATCCCGCTCCAGAGTACAGGCCTCTGTGTAATGCTCATTCCTTCAACGATAAAGTTTGAATCCGACCATCACCCCTGGTGAGACAAAACCGTGACTCGACAGTGAAGAGCACTTTTTTGCCAGTTCTGTCTGGTCCAGCGATGGTGGGTTTGTGCCCATAGGCAATAACGTTGCCAGTGATGTCTGGTGAGGACCTGCCTTACAACAGTCCTACAAGCCCTCAGTACAGCCTCTCTCAGCCTATTGAGGACAGTCTGAGCACTGATGGAGGGATTGTGCATTCCTGGTGTAACTCGGGCAGTTGTTGTTGTCATCCTGTATCTGTCCCGCAGGTATGATGTTCAGATGTACCGATCCTGTGCAGGTGTTGTTACGCGTGGTCAGCCACTGCGAGGATGTTCAGCTGTCTGTCCTGTCTCCCTGTAGCGCTGTCTTAGGCGTCTCACAGTACAGACATTGCAATTTTTTCTGCATTCCTCATGCCTCCTTGGAGCATGCGTAAGGCACGTTCACGCAGATGAGCAGGGTCCCTGGGTATCTTTTTTTTGCTGTTTTTCAGAGTCAGTAGAAAGGCCTCTTTAGTGTCCGATGTTTTCATAACTATGACCGTAATTTCCTTCAGTCTGTAAACTGTTAGTGTCTTAACGACCGTTCCACAGGTGCATGTTCATTAATTGTTTATGCTTCATTGAACAAGCATGGGAAACAGTGTTTAAACCCTTTACAATGAAGATCTGTGAAGTTATTTGGATTTGTACTAATTATCTTTGAAAGACAGGGTCCTGAAAAAGGGATGTTTCTTTCTTTAGCTGAGTTTATATTTTGATTTGTTTAATACTACGTGATTCCAAATGTGTTATTTCATAGTTTTGATGTATTCACTATTATTCTACAATGTAGAAAATAGTACAAATAAAGAAAAAAAACCTTGAATGAGTAGGTGTGTCCAAACCTTTGACTGGTACTGTATACTTTAGCCTACCACCATATAACAATACAGAAAATACAATACTGCTACACACTTAAGTCCCATGTACAGTTGTGAAATTGTTAGGTTAGATTACTCGTTGGTTATTACTGCATTGTCGGAACTAGAAGCACAAGCATTTTGCTACATTCGCATTAACATCTGCTAACCATGTGTATGTGACAAATAAATGTTGACTTGATTTGAATATACATCGGGTTTTGGTGATCTCAAGGGTGTTACGTTGAACCCCACTCCCCTAGCTCCAGTGAAGTCTGTCCTCACACTGTGGCAGGCAGCTTCCTGCCGCCTCATTTCCTCACAGTTGTCCCCTCAGCTTATCAGAGAGTTCATTGTCAACAGAAGGAAATGTCAGCTCTCTCTCTCTCAACAGGAAAAGGTATCACAGAGGTGAGCATGTGGACCGCTCTGACAGCATGTCTGTGTGGATGCCTCTTACCCTGCAGCCAACAGGCTCTCTGACCCACTATTCTATTCCACTCTGTACAAAGTTCACCTGATGAAGTAACAGCAGAAGATGAGGCTGAGGATGAAGATGAAGATGCCTGTTCCGAAGATGATCATGTAGATGTTGAGGGGCAGGTCCTGGAAGGTGATGGGAGGCATGGTGCACGACTTGTTGGAGTAGACCAGTCCCAGACCACAGAAGCACCCTACACAGGGGACGAGAAAAGTGTTTAGAACATAGTAGCACCCTACACAAGTGTAGTGTTATGACCATAGAAACACCATTGGGACAAGAATAGTGTTAAAGAGGCATCCTCCACAGATGATAAGTACACATGCACAGTGTACCGTGTTAGAAACAAATAAACACCCTAGAGGGATGAAGCACACAGTTATAATCTGACACATTCAGCACCCTCACAGTGCTGAGAATTAAGAGGCATCCTGCAGAGGCAACAAGTACAATTTTGAGAGCACAGAGGCATGTTAAAAGGTAATAAATATAGGGTTTAGACTATAGACACACACTAACACACACACACTGCCATCACAGCTGAGGGTCAGGGTTGCCAGTGCTGTAGCTGTGTCCACCTCTGATACAGACGTAAGCATGCACACACAGACCACACACACACCTCTGTCTATACCTCACTCTCTCTCAAAGAAAGTACAACGACCATGGCATCGCTGCTCCATGAAAGACCATGCAATCTCCATTCTATTAAAGAACATGGCATCGCTGCTCCATGAAAGACCATGCAATCTCCATTCTATTAAAGAACATGGCATCGCTGCTCCATGAAAGACCATGCAATCTCCATTCTATTAAAGAACATGCAATCTCCATTCTATTAAAGAACATGGCATCGCTGCTCCATGAAAGACCATGCAATCTCCATTCTATTAAAGAACATGCAATCTCCATTCTATTAAAGAACATGGCATCGCTGCTCCATGAAAGACCATGCAATCTCCATTCTATTAAAGAACATGCAATCTCCATTCTATTAAAGAACATGCAATCTCCATTCTATTAAAGAACATGGCATCGCTGCTCCATGAAAGACCATGCAATCTCCATTCTATTAAAGACCATGCAATCTCCATTCTATTAAAGAACATGGCATCGCTGCTCCATGAAAGACCATGCAATCTCCATTCTATTAAAGAACATGGCATCGCTGCTCCATGAAAGACCATGCAATCTCCATTCTATTAAAGAACATGCAATCTCCATTCTATTAAAGAACATGCAATCTCCATTCTATTAAAGAACATGGCATCGCTGCTCCATGAAAGAACATGCAATCTCCATTCTATTAAAGACCATGGCGTCTACGCTCCATGAAAGAACATGGCATCTCTGCTCCAAGACAATGGTACACAACACAACGGTATCTAGGCAACTAGTCGACATCATACAAGGCATATCCTGATTTCTAAGACTTACAACAGAACTAATTGTTTGATAAAACAGAGAAAATAAGACATAATGGCATTGTTGACAAAGCAATTTAAGCTGTTCAATTCATTTAAATTCCTTTCTTGTTTTGCAATAAAATAAACCATATTAATAGGAGAATATAGATAAGATCTGACTAACTGATTTATAAATAATGCACAATGTCTTGGAAGACATGAATGACGTCATGTAGCTTTTGATGTTTCTACGCCTTCCCAAAATATCCACAAAGACACTCTTTCATCAAACACAGAGAAGTGTTTTACACATCAGGGCCTTTACTTCGTATCAATTTAATAGTGGTTTACATTTCTCAGGACAATATTGAGTCCTCTATTTGGCAGCATTGTTTGGGAAAAATGACTTGATGTCTGCAGGAAGCCTTGATTGAGAAAGACAAACAAGGGAATAATCCGACAAAACATACAAGGTCCTGAAAGGTGTTGGTCAACTGCATTTAAATTAAATCAACTCAGAAGAACAGGCCAAGGAGACAAAGAGAATGTCCAATTCCAAGGCTGGTGGACATGAGTTGTTGAATAAGACAGAGAAGTGTACTAATGCTTCTGCCAAGACCTTTCTGTTTCAGGATGTAGTGTGCTTGCCCGTTAACGGCAGGGTTGAGGGACTACTCTGGCTGTTCCCCCTAAATTGCTACTTACACATCAAAGACACACATCTACATAGAAATAGAACTATGAGATCATTTGATTCTATTTTTATGCGCATATATTCACCAATGAAATCCACGCAGAGAGGGTTTGTCCGCCCACGTGGGTGTGTTGTCTGTAGCCCATCTGTGTGTGCAGTATGTGTGTGTCTATTAGACCACATTATCACTAAAGCATTCAAGTCGGTCGATGATCAGTTTAAGGTCAGGGGGGGAAGATAGAACCGGGACAGGGAGAGGAACTGTGGGGGAGCGAGGAAGGC
>NC_092176.1:30839320-30851820 GCF_045791955.1 Oncorhynchus clarkii lewisi | reverse complement strand
CAATGGAAAACCGCTGAACAGCAGAGAGCGAGTCAATGGAAACCAGCTGGACAGTGGAGAGAGACAAAGGAATATAGCTGGACAACAGTGAAAGAGACAAAGGAGAGAGTTCCATTCTGTACCTGATGATTTACTTTGGTAGAGGATTTGGAAGAGGATTAACTTTGTTCTGTAAAATGACCGGAAGAGTCAGGCCTTTCTCCTGTCACATCAGGAATGTCTTTCCTGCAAGGTCTTGTCTCACTTTCAGTCAATCATGTTTGGTTTGCAGTCATTTTTAATGAGACAAACTGTAAATTCATGGCCTTGAGGGTAAGCAGCTGTTGTGATAGTGCATGCGTTTCGGCTAGGGCAAAGAGACATTGAGTGTGCAAAAAGCATTTGTTATCTAATGGTTCCTAAATGTTTCTTGGACTGTGACCTACCCATCTCAAACTTAAGTTCTCATTTACAACTGAGACCTGGCCAAGATGAAGCAAAGCAGTGCGACTCAAACAACAACACAGAGTTACACATGGAATAAACAAACGTACAGTCAATAACACAATACACAAGTCTATACAGTGTGTGCAAAGGAGGTAAGATTAGGGAGGTAAGGCAATAAATAGGCCATAGTGGCGAAATAATTACAATTTAGCAATTAAACACTGGAGTGATAGATGTGCAGAAGTCGATGTGCAAGTAGAGATACTGGGGTGCAAAGGAGAAAGAAAAGAAAAAAACAATATGGGAATGAGGTAGTTGGATGGGCTATTTACAGATGGGCTGTGTACAGGTGCAGTGATCTGTAAGCTGCTCTGACAGCTGGTGCTTAAAGTTAGTGAGGGAGATATGAGTCCCCTGCTTCATCGATTTTTGCAGTTTGTTCCAGTCATTGGCAGCAGAGAACTGGAAGGGAAGGCGGCCAAAGGAGGAATTGGCTTTGAGGGTGACCAGTGAAATATACCTGCTGGAGCGCGTGCTACGAGTGGGTGCTACTATGGTGACCAGTGAGCTGAGATAAGACGGGGCTTTACCTAGCAAAGACTTATAGATGACCTGGATCCAGTGGGTTTGGTGACAAATATGAAGTGAGGGCCAGCCAAAGAGAGCATACAGGTCGCAGTGTTGGGTAGTTTATGGGACTTTGGTGAGAAAATGGATGGCACTGTGGTAGACTGCATCCAATTTTAGTAGAGTGTTGGAGGCTATTTTGTAAATGACATCACCTAAGGATCGGTAATATGGTCAGTTTTACGAGGGTATGTTTGGCAGCATGAGTGAAGGATGCTTTGTTGCGAAATAGGAAGCCGATTCTAGATTTAATTTTGGAGATGTTTAATGTAAGTCTGGAAGGAGAGTTTACAGTCTAACCAGACACCTAGATATTTGTTGTTGTCCACGTATTCTAAGTCAGAGCCGTCCAGAGTAGTGATGCTGGACGGGTGGGCAGGTGCAGGCAGCGATCGGTTGAAGAGCATGCATTTAGTTTTACTTGCATTTAAGAGCAGTTGGAGGCCACGGAAGGAGAGTTGTATGGCATTGAAGCTCGTTGGGACGTTAGTTAACACAGTGTCCAAAGAAGGGCCAGAGGTATACAGAATGGTGTTGTCTGCGTAGAGGTGGATCAGAGAATCACCAGCAGCAAGAGCGACATCATTGATGTATACAGAGAAAAGAGTCGGCCCGAGCATTGAACTCTGTGGCACCCACATAGAGACTGCCAGAGGTCCGGACAACAGGCCCTCCGATTTGACACACTTCTCTATCAGAGAAGTAGTTGGTGAACCAGGCGAGGCAATCATTTGAGAAAACAAGGCTGTTGAGTCTGCCGATAAGAATGCAATGATAGACAGAGACGAAAGCCTTGGCCAGGTCGATGAATACGGCTGCACAGTATTGTCTCTTATCGATGGTGGTTATGATATCGTTTAGGACCTTGAGGGTGGCTTGAGGAGCGAGACCAGCTCGGAAACCAGATTGCATAGCGGAGAAGGTACGGTGGGATTCGAAATGGTTGGTGATCTGTTTGTTAACTTGGCTTTCGAAGACCTTAGAAAGGCAGGGTAGGATAGATATAGGTCTGTCACCGTTTGGATCTAGAGTGTCTCCGCCTTTGAGGTGGGGGATGACCCTGGCAGCTTTCCAATCTTTGGGGATCTCAGACGATACGAAAGAGAGGTTGAACAGGCTAGTAATAGGGGTTGCAAGGTCTACAGTCAATCACGGATTACAAAAAAAATCCAGCCCCGTCACTGACCAGGATGTCTTGCTCCCAGGCAGACTAAATAACTTTTTTGCCCGCTTTGAGGACAATACAGTGCCACTGACACGGCCCGCAACCAAAACATGCGGACTCGCCTTCACTGCAGCCGAGGTGAGTAAAACATTTAAACGTGTTAACCCTCGCAAGGCTGCAGGCCCAGACGGCATCCCCAGCCGCGCCATCAGAGCATGTGCAGACCAGCTGGCTGGTGTGTTTACGGCTATATTCAATCATTCCTTATCCCAGTCTGCTGTTCCCACATGCTTCAAGAGGGCCACCATTGTTCCTGTTCCCAAGAAAGCTAAGGTAACTGAGCTAAACAACTACCGCCCCCCGTAGCACTCACTTCCGTCATCATGAAGTGCTTTGAGAGACTAGTCAAGGACCATATCACCTCCATCCTACCTGACACCCTAGTCCCACTCCAATTTGCTTACCACCCAAATAGGTCCACAGACGATGCAATCTCAACCACACTGCACAAACCCATCTGGACAAGAGGAATACCTATGTGAGAATGCTGTTCATCAACTACAGCTCAGCATTTAACACCAAAGTACCCTCCAAACTCGTCATCAAGCTCGAGACCCTGGGTCTCGACCCCGCCCTGTGCAACTGGGTACTGGACTTCCTGACGGGCCGCCCCCAGGTGGTGAGGGTAGGTAACAACATCTCCACCCCGCTGATCCTCAACACTGGGGCCCCACAAGGATGCGTTCTGAGCCCTCTCCTGTACTCCCTGTTCACCCACGACTGCGTGGCCACGCACGCCTCCAACTCAATCATCAAGTTTGCGGATGACACTACAGTGGTAGGCTTGATTACCAACAACGACGAGACGGCCTACAGGGAGGAGGTGAGGGCCCTCGGAGTGTGGTGTCAGGAAAATAACCTCACACTCAACGTCAACAAAACTAAGGAGATGATTGTAGACTTCAGGAAACAGCAGAGGGAACACCCCCCTATCCACATCGATGGGACAGTAGTGGAGAGGGTAGTAAGTTTTAAGTCCTCGGCGTACACATCACAGACAAACTGAATTGGTCCACCCACACAGACAGCGTTGTGAAGAAATGTGGCTTGTCACCAAAAACACTCACAAACAGATGCACAATCGAGAGCATCCTGTCGGGCTGTATCACCGCCTGGTACGGCAACTGCTCCGCCCACAACCGTAAGGCTCTCCAGAGGGTAGTGAGGTCTGCACAACGCATCACCGGAGGCAAACTACCTGCCCTCCAGGACACCTACACCACCCGATGTCACAGAAGGCCATAAAGATCATCACGGACAACAACCACCCGAGCCACTGCCTGTTCACCCCGCTATCATCCAGAAGGCGAGGTCAGTAGAGGTGCATCAAAGCTGGGACCGAGAGACTGAAAAACAGCTTCTATCTCAAGGCCATCAGACTATTAAACAGCCACCACTAACATTGAGTGGCTGCTGCCAACACACTGACTCAACTCCAGCCACTTTAATAATGGGAATTGATGGGAATTGATGTAAAATATATCATTAGCCACTTTAAACAATGCTACTAAATATAATGTTTACATACCCTACATTATTCATCTCATATGTATACATATTTACTGTACTCTATATCATCTACTGCATCTTTATGTAATACATGTATCACTAGCCACTTTAAACTATGCCACTTTGTTTACATACCCTACATTACTCATCTCATATGTATATACTGTACTCGATACCATCTACTGCATCTTGCCTATGCCGCTCTGTACCATCACTCATTCATATATCTTTATGTACATATTCTTTATCCCTTTACACTTGTGTGTATAAGGTAGTAGTTTTGGAATTGTTAGTTAGATTACTCGTTGGTTATTACTGCATTGTCTGAGTGTTTCAGTGTTTCCTAGCTTCAGTGCAGTGGGCAGCTGGGAGGAGGTGCTCTTATTCTCCTTGGACTTTACAGTGTCCCATAACCTTTTGGAGTTTGTGCTCGGGATGCAAATTTCTGTTTGAAAAAGTTATCCTTTGCTTTCCTAACTGCCTGTGTATATTGGTTCCTAACTTCCCTGAAAAGTTGCATATCGCGGGGGTTATTCGATGCTAATGCAGTACTCCACAGGATGTTTTTGTGCTGGTCAAGGGCAGTCCGGTCTGGAGTGAACCAAGAGCTATATCAGTTCCTGGTTCAACATTTTTTAAATGGGGCATGCTTATTTAAGATGGTGAGGAAAACACTTTTAAAGAATAACCAGGCATCCTCTACTGACAGGATGAGGTCAATATCCTTCCAGGATACCCGGGCCAGGTCGATTAGAAAGGCCTGCTCGCTGAAGTGTTTTAGGGAGTGTTTGACAGTGATGAGGGGTGGTCGTTTGACCGCTGACCCATTACGGACGCAGGCAATGAGGCAGTGATCGCTGAGATCCTGGTTGAAGACAGCAGAGGTGTATTTAGAGGGAAGGTTGGTCAGGATGATATCTATGAGGGTACAGATTTGGGGTTGTACCTAGTAGGTTCCATGATAATTTGGGTGAGATTGAGGGCATCTAGTTTAGATTGTAGGACGGCCGGGGTATTAAGCATATCCAAGTTTAGGTCACCTAACAGTACAAACTCTGAAGATAGATGGGGGGCAATTAATTCAAATGTGGTGTCCAGGGCACAGCTGGGGTCTGTAAACCAGTGGCAACAGTGAGAGCCTTATTTTTGGAGAGGTGGATCTTTAAAAGTATAAGCTCAAACTGTTTGGGCACAGACCTGGATAGCATGACAGAATTCTGCAGGCTGTCTCTGCAGTAGATTGCAACTCCACCCCCTTTGGCAGTTCTATCTTGGCGGAAAATGTTGTAGTTGGGGAAGGAAATTTCAGAATTTTTGGTGTCCTTCCTAAGCCAGGATTCAGACATGGCTAGGACATCAGGGTTGGCGGAGTGTGCTATTGCAGTGGGGAAAAAAACTTCTGATGTTAACATGCATGAAACCAAGGCTTTTACAGTTACAGAAGTCAACATATGATAGCGCCTGGGGAATAGGAGTGGAACTGGGGGCTACAGGGCCTGGGTTAACCTCTACATCACCAGAGGAACAGAGGAGGAGTAGGATAAGGGTACGGCTAAAGGCTATAAGACCTGGTCGTCTAGTGCGTTTGGGACAGTGAATATAAGGAACTGATTTCTGGGTGTGGTAGAATAGATTCAAGGAATAACGTACAGACACGGGTATGGTAGGATGTGAGTACAGTGGAGGTAAACCTATGCGTTGTGTGACGATGAGAGAGGTTTCATCTCTGGAGGCATCAATTAACATAGGTGAGGTCTCTGCAGGTGTGTCTCTGCAGAGCTATCTAAGACAATTTGAGCAGGACTGAGGGCTCTACAGCGACATTAGAGAGAGGCATAGCAATCACAGGTGTTGATCAGGAGAGCTACGACAACAACGGGTAAATGGAGATGAATGGGCAGAGCTGGTCAGTTAGGTACATACAGGACCTGAGTTTGAGGCTGGGGCCGACAGGTAAATGGTGATGAATGGGCAGAGGAGGTCAGTTAGATACATACAGGACCTGAGTTCGAGGCTGGGGCTGACAGGTAAATGGAGATGAATGGGCAGAGCGGGTCAGTTAGGTACATACAGGACCTGAGTTTGAGGCTGGGGCCGACAGGTAAATGGAGATGAATGGGCAGAGCGGGACAGTTAGGTACATACAGGACCTGAGTTCGAGGCTGGGGCCGACAGGTAAATGGAGATGAATGGGCAGAGCGGGTCAGTTAGGTACATACAGGACCTGAGTTTGAGGCTGGGGCCGACAGGTAAATGGTGATGAATGGGCAGAGGAGGTCAGTTAGATACATACAGGACCTGAGTTCGAGGCTGGGGCCGACAGGTAAATGGAGATGAATGGGCAGAGCGGGTCAGTTAGGTACATACAGGACCTGAGTTCGAGGCTGGGGCTGACAGGTAAACAAAATGAGGTGCCGTGTTATTGAAACAGTCCAGGGGGCATCAGCTGTGTAGCCGAGTGATCATAGGGTCAATAGAGTAGCAATAGGTGAGACAGGGTGCTGTACGGTATTTACTACTACGCTAGGTGAGTAGGGGACACAGTGTTCAGAAAAAGCTAGTGGGCCGGGGCTAGTAGATGGTTCTGTGGCAATATCGTAACAGAATAGCCTGTTGAGACCACATCACGTTCGCAGTCCAGTTGTGATGGATCGGCGGGGCTCCGTGTCGACAATAAAGGGTCCAGGCCAATTGGCAAAGGAGGTATTGTAGCCCTAGAATTAGCTGATATATGGGCCTAGCTCGAGGCTTGCTTCGGGACAGAGGCATTAGCTAACAGTAGCCACTCATTTGCAGCTAGCTAGCTGCGATGATCCGGAGTAATGATCCGGTGTAATGATCCAGAGTGGTATGGTAGAGAGAAGTAGTCCGATATGCTCTTGGTTGATATCGTGCTGTGCAGACTGGCAGGTGATTGTCCGAGCTAAGGCTGGCTGATTTCGGGGACAAAAGGCGAGGACCGCTAGCCGTGGCTAACAAGAACTAGGAGCTAGTCCGATATGCTCTGGGTTGATATCGCGCTGTGCAAGACTGGCAAGTGTTGTCCGAGCTAAGGTCCGAGCTAAGGTAGAGGTAGAGTTATTAAAGTGACTACGCATAGATAATAACAGAGAGTAGCAGCAGCGTAAAAGAGGGGGGGGGGGGGGGGGGGGGCAATGCAAATAGTCTGGGTAGCCATTTGATTAGATGTTCAGGAGTCTTGGGGGTAAAAGCTGTTTAGAAGCCTCTTGGACCTAGACTTGGCACTCCGGTACTGCTTGCAATGAGGTAGCAGAGAGAACAGTCTATGACTAGTCTTTGACCATTTTTAGGGCCTCCCTCTGACACCGCCTAGTAGGTCCTGAATAGCAGGAAGCTTGGCCAAAGTGATGTACTGGGCCGTACTCACTACCCTCTGTAGTGCCTTGCAGTCGGAGGCTGAGCAGTTGCCATACCAGGCACTGATGCAACCTGTCAGGACGCTCTCGATGGTGCAGTTACTTACCCCCTAAAATGGTCAACGGGACAGTATTGTTGGTGGACCGACAGGGTGCACACGCAAAAAAGCTATAAGCAAAATGTACATACAGTACCAGTCAACAGTTTGGACACACCTACTCATTCAAAGGTAGTTCTTTATGTTATTTTACTATTTTATACATTGTAGAATAATAGTGAAGACATTAAAACTATGAAATAATACATATGGAATCAAGTAGTAACCAAAAAAGTGTTAAACAAATCAAAATATATTTTAGATTTTAGATTCTTCAAAGTAGCAAACCTTTGCCTTAACGACAGCTTTGCACACTCTTGGCATTCTCTCACCCAGCTTCATGTAGTCACCTGGAATGCATTTCAGTTAACAGGTGTGGCTTGTGAAAAGTTAGTTTGTGGAATTTCTTTCCTTCTTAATGTGTTTGAACCAATCAGTTGTGTTGTGAAAAAGTAGGTGTGGTATACAGAAGATAGCCCTTTGGTAAAAGAAAGTCCATATTATGTCAAGAAAAGCTCAAATAAGCAAAGAGAAACAACAGTCCATCATTACTTTAAGACATGAAGGTCAGTCAATCTGGAAAATTTCAAGAACTTTGAAAGTTTCTTCAAGTGCAGTCTATAAAATATATTATGATTTGTTTTGGTCTTCACAATTATTCTGCAATGTGGAAAATAGTAAAAATAAAGAAAAATCTTTGAATGAGTAGGTGTGTCCAAACTTTTGACTGGTACTGTATCTAGGATCTTAAAATAATCCTGCAATAAGAGGAAATTTGAATTCTTATCTGGATTATAATTAATGGACGTTTTTGTAGTGGTTGATTACATTCGTAAAGGACAATGAAGTAAAAAAAAAAGTGGAAATTACAATCTTCAGAAAGCCTTTTGAAACCCAAACACACTAAAAGTTTTACATTTCTGAATGTTCTCCTGCAACAGGGTGATCAAATTAAGATCATACATCTGTACAGTAAAAGCTTCACCCAAAGCAGTAGAGTATGATCTGAAGATGCACAACCACAACATTAACAGTGTCCAGACTAACGGATCATAAATGTCATTTTATTACCTTTTTGTTTTACGCGACTGGACCAGTAATATAGTGTGTGCAACTTTCGTCATTTTCTACATCCAGTCTTCAGCCACAACTGAGGGGTCCCAACCCACCATTGCACTAATCCTCCCAGTAAGGCAGGAGGCCAGTGTTTGACCATAGGACCAATCTACTATACACTCCTAGAAGAAAGGGTTCCAAAAGGGTTCTGCGGCTGGGATAACCCTTTTTGCTTTCAGATGGAACCCTTTTAGGTTCCATGTAGAACCAAAAAGGGTTATTTAAAGCAGTGGTTCTCAAATGGTTTTGCCTCGTGACCCAAATTGAACCAGGTTGTCTCTGCTGCGACCCAATATTCGCATCACGAAAAGGAATCAGCAAAATAAAATCTGGAAAACAATTTTTAATGCTATATCAATAATAATTGTAGCAATTGTATGACAAGGGAATAACATTACCACCTCTTTCATTGTCAATAATACATTTTTGCCCCTATTCTTAATGAAGGATGTTAATAAATGTACTGGTTTGAGACCAAAAGATCTACCATAATAGCGCTGCTAATAGCTCTGTATTGAAAATACAGTGATTGAAGTAAAATTGTTCAGAGATTAAATTATTTACAAATGTATGTTCATTATAATTTCTACACATGTTCTACCTGGTTTAAGCCGTTTAAATTCAGACTGGAGTATTTCTACATAATTATTGTAATTTTCTGTTTTACTCAGACACCCTCAGAAAACCTTTTGGGTCGCGACCCACCAGTTGAGAAATGCTGCATTAAAGGGACAGCCGAAAAACCCTTTTAGGTTCTAAATAGCAGCTTTTTTCTAAGAGTGTAGTGTTCCTCAGTAAGGAGGGAGGGAACGTAAATGACCAGACCACAGGCAGCCAGCTGTGGGAGGGAAACACTGCCAGATCCAAGCTGCAGGAGAGGCCATATCACTGACTCCAGAGACACAGAGGCAGTAGAGGCACTCTTTCCAAGTATGAAATGATGGGCCAAAAATTGAACTCGCGTTTGCTCCAATGTACATTTTTTCTCTACTGATTTCAAGGAAGAAAACAATGAAACAAAGTTTTATCAGGAAAATCTGTTGATGTGTGAGGTATAGACATATTAAAGAGTATACATTTTTTACTTCATGGTTGTCACGCCCTGTGACTAGGGTGGGCATTCTATGTTCATTTTCTATGTTTTGTATTTCTTTGTTGTTTGGCCTGTGGTTCTCAATCAGAGGCAGCTGTCTATCTTTGTCTCTGATTGAGAACCATACTTAGGTAGCTTTTTCCCACATGGGTTTTGTGGGTAGTTATTTTCTGTTTAGTGTTTTTCACCTTTCAGGACTGTTTCTGTTATTCCCTTTGTTATTTTTGTATTTAGTGTTCAGTGTCAATAAACAAACAAACATTAACACGTACCACGCTGCACCTTGGTCCTCACCTTCTTCCACCAACAGCTGTTACAATGGTTGTCATAGTGAACACTTCCATCATGGTATAACACATCACCCTACGTTATGTTTGCATAACACAACTGCCTAGAAAATAGCTCCATAAACCTGCCTTGACCGACAGTAGGACAAGGCCTGGTTTTTCTCTCACTCATTGGTTGTACTGGATTTGAGTGTTGATGTGTACAGGTGTAGGATCTTCATTTGATTACCCGGTTGTAGGACATTTTTGACTTGTAGTACATTTGAGGTTTAAAAAGGCTGCTGGAGTTTGTAATTTCAATTTTGACATTTCCGGGTTGATTTTCCCTCACGAAAAATGTATCAACCCCTACAAAAATATCCATGATTTATAATCCACATATTCATTCACATTTCCTGTTGCCTTTGGATTATTTTCCTGCTGTAGCAAACTGGCTCAAATTAAGATGCTACATCTGTAGCTTGCCATGGAGTGGGAGTAAGCCCAGGCGACAGCACGCGGGCATGCCTCTGGAATGCAATAAGCCACAGCGTGGTTACTGTTACTAAGTGAACACCGTGCAACCTCTGATTCCAGCACACTCCTGGGAGAGTAAATAAAGACCAGATAAGGTGAAATGGGCTCATCCAAACAGAAAGATTAAAGACAATACTACCAATCATGATAATGTACAGCACTATCTCTGGTGAGCTGGATTTGGTGTGCTAGGATGTGAAAGGACTAGCAGTTGATGGTGTTCTCATATAAAACGCTCAAGTTGTATTCCATAATAATATCACAGGACGTTGGAATTTTTGGATGGTACAGTGCTCCCATTTCTTCTTTGTTTCTGTTTTCAAGCGCTGCAGTCAAACCCAACGCTTTTTCAATGGAGGAGTTGGTTTCCCCAAGGCACTACAAGGAATGAGTAGTTGAACATTCAGTGCCATTATTTCAGTACATTATCTTTTCTGAAATGCATATCTCCTCAAGCTGTCCTAATTGAAAATGATGATACCTCTGAAGCCATGTAAAGATGCCACTCACATAATAATTTGACAAGACCTTGAAAATGACTCTGCCTGTAGTCCAACTTGTTATCATCCGCATGTGTGCAAAAGAGAGCAGATGTCATTAAAGTACTTTTAAAATGTTATTTTTTGGTCTGGTTGTGTTTGTGGTTGGAATCATTATGGTGAGCTGTTGTGTGATCACTCATCACACAGTCCCCACCTCCCCTCCCCATGTGTCCCAGTAAGGAGTGGAAGGCTCACTCTGTGTTACAACAGGCAGGAGGCAACTTACCCCAAGCCCTCTTGGCCTGCAATCCAAAGTCCAGCAGAAGCAGTAAACAGAGCTAAAGCAGTTCCACATGGCTTCTGTATTTAACACACACACACACACACACACACACACACACACACACACACACACACACACACACACACACACACACACACACACACACACACACACAGAGACCTATGTTATTACAGCCCACCCTCGCTCTGGCTGGCACCTCATACTCAAACACACTTCCTCTCAGATACCCACAGGTGAGGAGGAGGAGGAGGAAATAGAGAAGGCAGGCTGGGTCTGTTGGCAGAATTTAGGTCATTTAGAACGCACAACAAAGGCCTTTGAAAAAATCTGAGCGGATTATGTCCTAATTGGTTTTGGTCGTTCTGAGTAGAGCTCTTTGTTTGTTTGTTCTCAATATCCATGTTTGTTTCCTTAGGATCTCTGAAAGTACATTAAATGCACTTTGAATGAGGAACAAACGTTTTTGTTCATCCTTTCATGTTCTATGTTGTTGAATGTTATTGCTGTAATAGGACACCTTGTCAGTTTGTGGATGGTAGTTTAAGGATTACAGGTAGGAACATGCATTGATCCCCACAGGGACTCTGGATCTGTATTCTATATGCAGATCACTGCTGAGTCAGGCTGAATGTTTGAATGGGCCTCTCTCTTACATTCCTTACTGGAGGATCTGATCTGCAACCATCCACCTGGTTTTGTCTTTTGGGACTGAAATCATAACTGATTGAGGAAAACATGTAGAGGAAACAGCCTCCAATCCATAACCCAGACAGATATGGAGCACAGGCGACTGGTGGCACCTTAATTGACCCAGCATATGCATCACACGGGAATTATTATTTATTTTTTTAGTTGCATATCTTGATTTCTTGATTTCTGACAAGCAAAACATTTTGGGACTATGACAGCAATGGACGAATGACACAAACACCAAAATATAGTTTTTGGGTGGAGTTTTCCTTTAAGTGTTTTACACTTAGCAACTAGAAGCCCAACCCTACTCTCCTGAGACTACTTCATCAACTTGCCTGGAGAGAACAGCAGATTTTCTAGATAGAGATATGCAGTAGACTGCAGGATTCCCTAGAGCAGAACAGCGCAGCAGTAACTTCAGTGGATGAGTGAATGGCAATGTTTGCCCTCCAATGGTCACTGGTTTGATTTGCTACTAATTTATCTAGAACAGAACAGGATCAAAACGAATCAGGAACAGTGAAGAGCAGAACTCCTGGGATGAACATTCAGCTTATTTTACTCATTCTTGGAGAACATACCCCTCCTCCCTCTCCCTCTTCTTCTCTTTTGCATGTTGGTTTAGAGATGGAGAGAGAGGCACACCCCGGTGCAGTTTGGGCTTGTTAGGTCGTACATACACTTGACATACCAGTGTTTCCCCTAGGGTTCTTTTCAGCAGTAGGGGTTTTTAAGGCCCTCCTCTTG